>NC_087173.1:9817985-9832985 GCF_035594125.1 Scylla paramamosain
GATAAACCACAAAGACTGACACTCCATTAGATAAAACTTCATTCCTTCACAGCACAACTCACTACACCCCCATACACTTCCATCTCCATTTCCACAAATACCAGCGTGTGTCTGTTTTGAAGCCTCTGCCGCCCCCGCACCTTTCCTGGCTGGCCACGATAAACACGTTGCCCGCCGCGTATGCATGAGGAAAGTTAAGGAGGAGACCATTTGGGAGTTTGCTGCCCTCCTTCACTCCCTCCCTACTTGCCTCTCTTTACGACAGTGACAGAGAGAGAGAGAGAGAGAGAGAGAGAGAGAGAGAGAGAGAGAGATAGAGAGGAGGAGAGAGAGAGAGAGACGAGAGAGAGAGAGAGAGAGAGAGAGAGAGAGAGAGAGAGAGATTTGGTTACGAACGATTTTTTAACTAATGGTATAGAATCTTTGTTAAAGTACGTATCACTAGAATCATGGAAACACCCTTGAAAATGTTAATAACTTTCATTAGAGTACGTTAAATTACCCACTACAATCATTAACACATCCTTGAAAACCCTAATAACTTCCAATATAGCTTGTTAAACTACCACTGAAGTCAATAAAACTCTCTTGAAAACACGAAACTTCCATTACAACCTAGAAGAGTCTAATAACTTCCACTACTGCCTGTTCGACTACCATTAGAATAAAAAAAAAACATCCTTGAAAATCTTAATAATTTACACTTGAACATGTTAAACTAGTCACCGGGATCATGAAAAACACCCTTGAAAACCCAAATAGCATCCATAACATACGCACAACTTGATGAAAAGTATAATGAGATCCACTAGAAAACTATTAAACTAGTCACTGGAATCATGAAAACTCCCTTGAAAACTAACAACTTCCACCACAACGTGTTAATAAGTAAGAAACGAGGAAATGTTTGAGGATACACTGACTTTTGTTGCCGCCACTGGCTTTTAAAAGGTTAAGGGCAATGCAGTCTCAGCAGAACACAAGTATGATACATTTCCTTCGTAAAAATCTTGACAAAAAATATACGTGAAGAATATTTTTCACAGTTTCATCCCTTAATACACGTGTGACCTGTAACCTAATCATAGTTAATTACCCTCTTGCTCTCTCTCTCTCTCTCTCTCTCTCTCTCTCTCTCTCTCTCTCTCTCTCTCTCTCTCTCTCTCTCTCTCTCTCTCTCTCTCCCCCTTTTTAGCTCTGCTTTAAAATACTCCGCACATACTCGTATTTAGTGAAGATCTGACCTACTTTAGTTCCTCCTTCCTGCATTCTCGTTTTCTGTTAACACCCTTTTCCCGTTTTCCTCAATAGACCCCTTAGTATTTTCTCCTTTTCCTCCTCCTCGTGCCTCGCTTTCTCCCCCTTCCTGGATATTGGCGCTTCTCTCTTCCCTCTTTGACATCCCAATTTTTTTTTTTGCTTTATCCAGAGCCCCTTCCCAATTCCGCCTCGAAAGTCCCAAAGCTGCTCGCTCTCTCTCTCTCTCTCTCTCTCTCTCTCTCTCTCTCTCTCTCTCTCTCTCTCTCTCTCTCTCTCTCTCTCTCTCTCTCTCTCTCTCTCTCTCTCTCTCTCTCTCTCTCTCTCTCTCCTTTAATCCTGACCTAAGCGGCACCTCAGTTTTTTTTTTTTTTTCTTGTTGTTCCCGCTGTCTCCCTTCTCTGTCACTTGTTTGACCTTGTAGCCTGACCTGACATGACCTGACCTAATCTAACTTAACCAAACCTAACTTAACCTAACCATAACCTTACCTCATAACTAACCATAACCATAACCTAAACCATAACCTAACCTAACTTAGACAATTCTTACCTGACCTCATAAGCTAACCGTAACCTAACCTAACGTAACCTAACCTAAGCTAACCTAACCTAACCTAACCTAAGCTAACCTAAGCTAACCTAACCTAACCTAACCTAATGTGACTTAACCTTAGGTAACCTAACCTAACCTAACCTAACTTAACCTAACTTAACCTAACCTAACCTAACGTAACCTAACCTAACCTAACCTAACCTAACTTAACATAACCTAACATAACTTAACCTAGGCTAACCTAACCTAACTTAACCTAACTTAAAATATTCTTACCTAACCTCATAACCTAACCTAACTTATCCTATCCTAAGCTAATCTAAGCTAACCTAACCTAATCCAAGCTAACCTAACTTAATCTAAGCTAACGTAACCTAACTTAACCAAACCTAACTTAACCTAACCTAACTATAACATAACTTAACCTAATCTGACCTCATGAGCTACCCTTCCCAAACGTAACCTAACCTCATAATCTCACGTTTTGAATGTTCTTGCTTTTATTCTCTTCCGCCTTTGACAAATTAGACAGTTGTTTCCATTTTTATTTGTCTGACCAATTTTCTCCACTTTTCGTGTCGTGTTTCATTGTGGCTTGGAGGATTAGGGAGTTTGTTTTCCTTCCTTTAATTTGTGACTTGATTTCCTCCTCTCTCCTTAGGTTTTTTTTTTTTTTTACTTTTGAACACAAGAACTATTACTTTTCTTTCAATCTGTGGCTGTGTTCACCTGTTCTTCATCTTATTTCATTCTACTTTTGAAAGTGAACATGTTTTATTTCTAAGTTTCTTTTTTTTATTTTCTGCTCCTTTGATTTCCTCCTCTTTTATTTTTTTTTCTGAACACAAAACCTATTACTTTTTTTTTTCAATCTGTGACTGTGTTTACCAGTTCATTTTTTTTTTTTTCCGTTCTAGCTTTGAAAATAAATATGCTGTTTTATTTTCAAGTTTATATTTTAGCTTCTCTTTCCACCTCCCATATTTGCACAATATATAACTATGATGTTTCTTTCCTTTTTTATCTGTAACTCCATTTGCTCTTCCCTCTAACAATCCCCAATGGTCGCCTCATTCACACCACAGCGATTTCTGACTTTTCTCTTTCAATTTATGGCAAGTTTTGTCTCGCTTCTGGAAACAAGATTTATATTCTCCAGCGTTTTTTGCGTTCTATTTGGATTTCAGCAGGCTCTGGTGGAGGTTACTGGGGTCTTCAAGGGTGCTTTCGTGATTCTAGTGATAGTTGAGCTTGTATCCGTCAACGGGGAGAAAAGAAATATTGAAACCTGTGCCTTTCAAAATATTTCTTACGAACCCCAAAGGATTTCGGAATACGAACTAATATTGACGGTGCTTTCATGATTGTAGTGATAGTTTAGTAAAGTGTCTGTATCACCAACGGAGAGAAGAGAAACAGTGGAAGCTGAGCATTTGAAAGTATTCCTTATGAAACCCCAAAGCATTTTTAGAACTAATAGTGAGACCAATAGAATAAATTTTACTTTATTAGAAAATGAACTGATCTTTCTTTCAGTTCATTTACTTGTGCTTATTTAGGAGCAGCGTTAGAACAGACTTTTTATTTAACTTCTTTTTGCCATTAGAAAATAAACTTTTTTGATGGGGCGTTCTTTATATGCCTGCTTATTTTTTTGGGATGGCAGTGCTATATTTTTTGTCCTTTACTGTACCTCTTTTTTTTTTTTTTTTGTTTTTCAATCCTTGTTTATTTTCTGGGAACGAGATCAAAACGATTTGTTTATCTTTTTTTTTCACTTTTTACTCTTCTTTAACCGTGTTTTTTTTTTTCCTCTATCCTCGTTTATTATTTTTTTGGGTGAAGAAAGGGTTTTCACTTTTTTTATTTCTTTATTCTTGTCCCTTTTCTTTTGTTCTTTTATACATGTTTATTTTTTTAGAGGCATTAGAGCAGTTTTCTCACTTTTTTACCCTTTTGTACCATTGTTCATTGTCTTTCATTCATTTTTTTGTTTTCTCTATTCATGTCTATTTTTTTTTTTTTTTTGAGAACGGCGGTTTTCCCACAATATTTTATTTTTTTCTTTGATAACTCTCCTAAATACATAAAAAAACTCAAATATTAAAAAAAAAAAAAAATTACTAACCTGTGACCTTTCCCTTTGTTCCCGCGTGACCTGGGATGGCGGGATCAGCGTGGAGACGACTTCGGGCGCGCAGGGTCCCGTATCGTGGCTGAGGGTCAAGGCTGCCTCTACCGCGGACTCTGGGAACTACAGCTGCAGCGCCGCCGAGGCTGAACCCGCCACCGTCCGCATCCAGGTGCTCGAAGGTACGGAAAGTTCAATTCAAGGGTTCAGGTTCGAGGGCTGAAATGAAAGGTTTAAGTTTAGGGGTTCAACTCGGCGTATTACAGGGCCAGCAGATTGTAAAAAAAAAAAAAAAAAAAAAAAATTATGAGGTCAGGAAATTATAAGATAGAAAGTTTTTAAGGTCAACAATTTTTGAAGTCAGGAAATAAGACAGTTTATATAGTCAATAAATTATAAAGTAAGGAAATGATAAGACAAATGCTTTATAAGGTCAACAGATCACAAGGTCAGCAGATAAAACCAATACCTTATAAAGTCAACAAACTGTAAGGTTAGGAGATAAGATTAACCTTTTACAAAGTCATCAAATTATAAAGTTAAGAAATAATAATATAGTTTATAAAGTCAAGAAATGATTAGGTCAGGCAAAGATAAGAAAGATAATTTATAATATCAAAAAATTATAAGGTCAGAATACAACTTTTATAAAGACAACAAATCATAAGGCCAGGAGATAAGACAAAGGAATTATAAAGACAACAGTTTATAAGGTTACGAGATATGACCAGCAGTTTACAAAAAGCCAACAAATCAGATGATAAGACTAACATTTAATAAGGGCAACAAATGGTAAGGTCATATTATAAGACTAACGTTATAAGGTCAATATAAGATCAGGAGGTAACAAGACAATCAAGTTATAGGTTCAGAAGGTCGCAGGTTAGAGGTTAATTAGGCCAGCAGGTCATAAAAATGTGGTTAAAGAGCACCAGCTGGGGTAAGTAATGAGTCCTAAAGGTGATCCTCATTAGTGCCACGGTGAGGTGACCAGGTGAGTGAGGGATGCAGGTGAAGGGTCTTGTGGGTTATCCTTAACTCTTTGACTGGTATTCGTGACACTTGTCTTATTATTATTATTATTATTATTATTATTATTATTATTATTATTATTATTATTGTTATTATTATTATAGTGATGGAAATATTATTCATGTTTTTGTTATGTATTTATATAAGATTGATTCTGGCTATGGACAACAAAAAGATGGCAAGACTGACAATGTTCTTGGTACTTTTTTTCATTATTTCTGTTAACACCAAATGGTTCTGCTGAACGAAATACAGGGTGTAACACGAGTTTCTGCGGGTATTGCCAGAGGTTAAACTGCAAGTTATTCTAAGTGGAAAATGTTCTATGCACATGCATTTTGAGGCGTTGTATAGTCGTGGCATGAAATTCGTGTGCCCTGGCAATGGATACAGTGCCCGGGCGAGGCGGGTATCAGTGGCGGGGATCTGAAGTTGTGAATAATTCAGCCATGATTTCTACAAGTTTTGGAGCCTTACAGTGACCCATAACAAGACGAGTAACAACAACGGACCGATACCGATTACCAATAAACATTACACAATTACAATATGGGTGTAATAAACGACAAGTAAAATAATAGGCTGCGTGGCACCCTGCCTGCCCGGGCGAGGAGTGGGAAGGAATGAGGCCAGCAGCAAATCAGCTTATTGCTAGTCAGATCACATAGTTTCTGTTTGAGACTGTGACAGTGAATACGTTCAGATTGCATCGCATAACTTAAAGTAATGTGGAGTGCGTGAATATAGTGTTTCTCTGCCATGGTTTCCTGCCCAGCTCGGCCGTTGTGTGTCACCCGTAAACACTTGAATTTCATACCACAGCTAAGCAACGCCTCAGAATACATGTGTGCATACAACATTTTCGACTTGGAATAACCTGCACGTTCACCTCTAGCAGTATCCGTAGAAATTCGTGTTACACCCTGTATTTCTGCACTTTTTTTTTTTTTTTTTATGTATGAGGGATTCTGGTTATGGACAACAAAACAAGATAGCCAGACTGCTAATAACTGTATGACATTTTTTTTATTATTGTTATTACTATTATTATTAATACCAGACGGTTTTACTTCAGGAAATAGTATAACAACAGATTTTATGTTTACGTAAGGGTGTTCTGACTAACGACAACAAAAATATGACAAAAAAAAAAGACCCACTGAAATGCCACTTTTCTGTTATTAATATAATTATTAACCCTGGACGATTTTATTGAGAAAAATATAAATGCAGATTTTATTCACCTACTTATTATTTATTATACAAGAAGGTTTCAGGCCAAGGGTAACAAAAGACGACAAAGGAAGCGGTCCACTGAAATGCCACTTTTCTCTTACCGTTATCAACATTAGGTCA
Source organism: Scylla paramamosain (assembly GCF_035594125.1). Classification (NCBI taxonomy): domain Eukaryota; kingdom Metazoa; phylum Arthropoda; class Malacostraca; order Decapoda; family Portunidae; genus Scylla; species Scylla paramamosain. The sequence continues at coordinate 9,824,317 of NC_087173.1, forward strand.
TTTTATTGAGGGAGATATAACTGCAGATTGTATTTTTTCTTTTTTATGGAAGGTAAGTTCTAGGTAAAGGCAACAAAATGGCAGAAAAAAAAGGCCTACTAATATGTCAGTCCTAAAAGAGAATTTTCAAGAAAGAATATTCGAATTAGCGAATATTATTGGTATGAATATTCGATCACTCCTTTATGCGACCAGCGGTGTCTTTGGATTTTATTATTATTAGTTCGTTAAGTGGCGGCATATATATTTTTTTTCTTTCTATATTCTTTAACGTAACTTTTCAATATACTCTGACTATTCTTTTATTGTTATGTCGCTGTATTCCTTCAGGGTCTGTGTATTTTCTTTGAGTGTCTTTTACCTATTATTCCTCTGTGTCTCGCTGTTCCTGGATGGACTACACATTCTTTCTATAATCTCTTTCATTTTGTTTTTCCGTGTCACTTTTTTGTTCAAGGGATTGTATATTCTTTCCTTTCTTTTAATTTTATTTCACCGTACTATGATTTTTTTTTTTTTTTGTCACTTTATTCTGAAGGGTGTGTGTGTTCTTTCCTTTGTGTATTCTCTAATTTTATTTTTCTGAATCACTGTAGAATAGAATAGAATAGAATAGAATATAACACTTTATTGCCATAATGCTGCTCAGTTGTACCCGACATGAAATTCTTTGCGGCTTGGAGCTTCTAATATAAAATATTCCTAGATTATAATAATATATTAGTAGAGAAATGAAAGATTAATAGAGTATAAAGGATTAATAGAGTTTTACAAAAGAAATATATGTTCAGCTGTAACAATAGTACATTCTCTCACACAGGCTAAAAAATAAAAGAAACATTTTCAACTATGATATTATTACACTCTCTCACACGTGTTAAAAAGTAGTACACTGTTGGGGACGAAAGATTTTCTTTATCCCTCATCTGTGTATACGTAGAGTAAACAACGTTGGGGACATGACATATCCTTGGATGACCCCTCTGTTGGAAACAATTTCATCTGACTTGATCTGGTCGTCTGGTGTGCTGTGGATGAGACCTGGAAAGCTAAAATCCTCTTGAAAAGGAAGCTGTTTTCCCCCAGCCTTAGTGGTCTGTTGAGTAACATGTGGGGGCTGGGTTGTATTAAAGGCCGGGCTGAAATCTGCAAACAGTATCTTAACTTGAGAGTTTGGTTTGTCCAGGTGCTATCTGACATTGTTCATGAGGGCCACACTGGCATCCTGAACGCTTCTATTCTTACAGTGTGCAAATTGCTGCGGGTCTCGAATTGACTTTACACTTTCACAAGTCATTTTTTCAAAATATCCTCCTGACATTTCACAATATTCAGGGTCAAGGCTGCACGTTAAAGCAGCAGGTCAAGGCTACAGGCTAGAGGTCAAGGCTGCAAGTCAAGGGTACAAGTGTGTAGTCATTTAACACATGAGGGAAGGCAATTTTTTTTATTGGTTTCATTTCAATCTCTCTCTCCACTGAGCGGCAGCACACCCTGGCCTGCTGAGTCCCGGCACAGCTGTGTCAGTGCAGGGCAAGTTGTTCAGCCCTGAGTGCCCTGGCCGGCGCCCCGTCAGGCTCTGTGGCCTCGCTGGCTCAGACGGGCTTCAGGCGCTGCGTCACGCGCTCCTGTGTTATCACGATTCTCTCATCGGTGCCTGCTTGGACTGCTGACACAACATCGCCACGCGCGCTCGTTAGATTGTGTCATTCAAACCTCGCGACAAACACATTCATTTCATTTGCATATTAGTTAATGTTTTCTGGTTCGGGAATATTTTTATTTATTTATTTGTTATATATATATATATATATATATATATATATATATATATATATATATATATATATATATATATATATATATATATATATATATATATATATATATATATATATATATATATATATATATATATATATATATATATATTTTTTTTTTTTTTCCCTGTTGGATCTACACAGAGCTCTAGATCTTTCCATGCTTGTGTTGTTCGAGGGTCTGTACTATTTTCTTTATTTTACTTTTTTTGTCTCATCTTATTTAATTGTACTCGCACTGTTAATCAGCGCACGTGTAGAATTATTCCACCCATCAGACTCATCGCTGCTCCTGACACTCTGTTGTGTTGATATTATTTATTTTATTCTGCGGATACTTAATTGTTTTACGAGAAAGGTACACAAAAAGTTATTGATATTTTTTCATTACATTTTTTTTTTTTTCTCGCGTCTGACGGATTGACACTGACACCGCTGGGATGGTTTTTACTTATTAATATTTAATCTTTTGTTTGGGTGAATTTATTATTTTTTATATATATATTCATCATTTATATAATCCATATTCATATTCGAGTATTCCCCTTATATATATATATATATATATATATATATATATATATATATATATATATATATATATATATATATATATATATATATATATATATATATATATATATATATATATATATATATATGTCATCCCTATAATTTCAACTTAGTACTGTTTTTGTTTTATTTATTTATTTATTTATTGTTTATACAAGTTTCTGGATGTAGTGAAAAAAGACATGCAAATGGTGGGTGTGACACAGGAAGACGCTGAAGACTGAGCGTTTTGGAGAACGATGAACCGCTGTGGCGACCCCTAATGGGAGCAGCCCATAGAAGAGCTTTGGCCAAGCTCATGAAAAAAAAAAAAAAAAACATTGAAGGTGCCAGTCCCCAGAGAGAAGAGCGAAAAGGATTATCCAATATTAAAGAAGTTTCTTATGTATGAAAGATTATCGAACACCGCTTCTTCCTCATTGCTGTTGTGTAAGTCAAGAAGAGAATTTCGCATGGGGTTACGTAAAAGATGAAAGATTTTCTGTCGACGCTGGTGATGGAGACGAGACGAGGCGAGGTGGCGTGCCCTGGAGTGTGCAGGCATACTTTATTCAGTCCGTATCACTCAATATGTCACTCAGTTCTCGTGTCCTACGTGGGCGAAACGAAGAAGCGGAGGAGTTTTAAAGTCGGCGTGTCGTGAACTGCCTTGTGTATATCAGCTCTTGTAGTGTTTCCTTGCTTTCGTACGTGCCAATGAAGGTGATACGCAGCTTTTTTACTCAGGGCAGGCTGAGGGGTCAGTCAGCACCGCAGGTTACCTTGTTAAATGTAGCTGAACGAAAGGGAGAAATTATCGAAGTGATATTCATAACTTATTTTCAAACCAGTTTATCCAAGAAGAAAATATGGAAGCGATATTCATAACTCAAATATTTTCAAACCTGTTTTTCCAAGTGAGTATGATGTAAGAGCAAGATGTGACGTAAAGTGGTACCATGGATTGCAAATAAAAGGATAAAAAATGGAAGAAATTGTTAAAGTAACGGTCGTAGCAGAGTAATAAAGGATTTTCGAACCATTTCATTAATTTAAAGGAGGATCAGAAGATTTCATGCGACACGTGACACCATTGATTGCAAACATAAGAGGAAAGTGGAAGGAATTATAGAGGTATTAGTCATAAGTTAGTGATAAAAAGTTCTAAGACAATTTCAGCTATTCGACAGAAGGAGCAGAAGATTTGATGTGACAAGGGGCACTATACATTACGAACAGAAGGGGAAACAGGGGAAGGAGCTCTGGAGATATTAGTCATAAGTTAGTAGTAAAAGACTCTCAAACAATTTCAGTATTCTAGAGAAGAAAGAAAATTGATGCAACAAGTGACACCAATGATACTAAATAAAAACGAAAAGGAAAAAAAAAAAATGAGGAAGGAGTTATGAAGATCAAATCCATAACAAGATAACAGAAAAAGTGTTTATTAAAGTAAAAAGTAATAAAGAAAAAGTAATGAGTTATGAAGATTAAATTCATAACACCATCAGAGAAAGGAATTATGAGATTAAAAAGTAAAAAAATAAAAAGGAAGGAGCTATGAAGATTAGATTCATAAGAGTAACAGGGAAAGTATATATGAAAGAGTAAAAAAAAAGTAGGAATGAGTTATGACGATTAGGTTCATGAGAATAACAGAGAAAGGAACTATTAAAGTAAAAAGCAAAAAAAAAAACGGAGGCTGAAAAGTAAAAAAATTTCCGAAGTATTTCCAGCAAGGCCTTGACATCCCAAGTGACACAGCAGATTAGAAATAAGATAAGAAAAAAAAAAAGAAAGAAATCCTTATAATAAAAAAACTGAGTGACAAGAGAGATGGAAAACACGACGCCTCACTTTTGTCTTATACTTCCAAGGAATCGTTTGAGGAAGAAGAAATTAAGTAAGAGGAAGGGAACACAAATAGAGACAGAATACCTTGAGGCGCTGAGACAAAGAACAGGCAAGCAGACGGAGACGAAGGAGAAATAGCAGAAAGTAATGACTGGAGGAAGACTAAAAAGAACAGAAAATGGATGAAAGGAGAAAGTAAATAGAGAAAGGATCAAAGTTAGCTAGTCAAAGGTTTAGATGTTATTCAGTCTCTCTCTCTCTCTCTCTCTCTCTCTCTCTCTCTCTCTCTCTCTCTCTCTCTCTCTCTCTCTCTCTCTCTCTCTCTCCTTCAGTCCTGTCTTTCAACATGTGTTCTTGTGTTTCATTTCCTTCTCTTTACAATTAATTTCCTCTCTCTCTCTCTCTCTCTCTCTCTCTCTCTCTCTCTCTCTCTCTCTCTCTCTCTCTCTCTCTCTCTCTCTCTCTCTCTCTCTCTCTCTCACCCAAACAAGTAAGGCTTTAATCTTTCCAATCATTAAACAACTATTTACAATCAGTAATTAACAAGCGGCTGGCGAGGTCCTCTATTTTAACCAATTATTTCATGCTCTCTTTCTCCTCTAATTAATTAACAGTAATCACGGCCCGGCAAGTAGTTAAAACACGTGTTGTTAGCGGTGCCGATTACCCTTGGGACCTTGTGTTAATTGGCGGCTTGGAATGGTAGGAGGGAAGGTTTTTTTATTGCTATGTGTTGCTTAAAATTACGTTAATTGTTTCCCATTTACCTGTTGTTCACTTGAGGAATGCATGTACTGCCTTTACGATTGTTGGATTGTTTGATTTGCTGTTTTCTGAAGGTTTTCGCTTAGTTGTTTAGTGACACGTGATTTGTTTCCTCTTTTAATAATTGTTCAGCTGGAGAATGATGTACAGTAGCTCCAAAAACTGTCTTTAAAATGTGGTGCGAACTGCGGCGTGCTGAACAATGTGAAACCTGCTGCCTCATCACGTGTCGCGCTGGTAAGAACAATATGCATGGCTTGACGTGATGTTGATATGCTGCTCTGGGTCATAACATCAGCAACCATCCCTAGTGTGCAGGGCTGCCAACTGTTGCCATCACCAAACGTGTCAAATGATATCGTCCATTGTGTCAGAATGAAGAGCTCTTAGTTTTTAAAGGTAAATAGAGTAGTAGAGGAGTGGAACGGACTCAGTAATCTTGTTGTTAGTGCTAAGACATTAGGGAGCCTCAAGGGAAGATTAGACCGGCTTATGGATGGGGATGATAAGTGGAAATAGGTAGGTAAATTTCATACAGGGACTGCCACGTGTAAGCCTGATCGCTTCTTGCAGCTTCCCTTATTTGTTATGTTCTTATGTTCTTCTAAGGTAGTCTTGGGAGCTACTGTACCTGTAAGACTGTGGGTTAGGTTTAATTTGTGTTCTTTAGCTTTTTACTGCCTTGCTTAGTGCTTCGTGATTCAGTTTCTCCTCTTTATCTTCTGTCGTTTACCTGATTAATGATGTGCCTCTAAGATTTTGGGGTTAGGTTTGATTTGTTGTCTTGTGAAGCTTTTTAATGCCATATATTGTTTTGTGCTTCGTGATTCATTTTTCCTCTTTACTTCCTGTTCCTTACCTGAAGAATGGCTGTACCTTGAAGATTGTCGGTCTGATTTCTTATCTTCTTAAGGTTTTTACTGCCACCTGTTGTTTAGTGTTAGGTGGAGTGCTTCACCTTTACCTTTTGTTTTGTTGGAAAATGGATTATGATTATGGAACTGAGTGTGATATGGTGTCTTCTTAAGCTTACAGTTTAAAGGAGTGATGGAATTATTTGGATCTTTTTGTGCTTGTGATATCGTCCAAAGTTACTGAAATGTTCTCATTGGTACTCAAAGAGTTAACAGAGTAAGCAATGACTTATTTCGTCCATGGTAGTATTAATTAACAGCCTTTCTTACTTTCCGTCATTGCTTAATAGCGGTAGTTATCTGTATAATGATAATTACACTTTACTCCTAATATAGAATTAATGTGGCACTAACTTATTCACCTCGTGAAGAATTACTAACATCTGCAAGCCTTTGGTGATTGTTTCTCTCCTAACAGGTTGTAATTGACGTAACATTACTAATAAGGGTTGTCAGTAGTTAATGAGTCATTACCTTGTGAGCAGCAGCAGGTGTGTAGTCCCACTAACCCCGCCCCGCGTCCCCTCAGGCGACACCTCGGCGGCGATGCAGCACTCCACCAACTCCTCCTCCGCCGCCCACCGCGCCGTGCACGCCTCCGTCAGCACCATAATCCGCCTGCTGAGCCTGTCTTTAGTGCTATGGGTGCGTTGCTAGGTGCGGGCGCGGGCGCGTGGCCTCTGATACACCAAGTACTTCACAATGTTCACCTTCACGGCGGAGGAAGGAGAGAACACGGAGCAGGGAGCGGCCGCACTTGTTTTCTACAAGCTGGGACTTGTTTTGGTGTGTGATCCTCACACCACCACACCACCACACCGGCCGCCACCAGCGTGCTTCACACTACCATGATATATATATATATATATATATATATATATATATATATATATATATATATATATATATATATATATATATATATATATATATATATATATATATATATATACTATGGAGGTGATTTGTGTATAAATATAAAATTGCATTGTTTATAACGCTGTTTATGCTAATGATTGTGGAGAGAGAGAGAGAGAGAGAGAGAGAGAGAGAGAGAGAGAGAGAGAGAGAGAGAGAGAGAGTTTTCATATAGGTGTGAATGAAATGATAGAAACGAAATTGTATTCCGCTGTCGGAGTAGCGCGGCCCCCGGGGCGTGGCGGCGGCGCGGCGCCTGCTCCTGGTGATGGTGGCGTGTGTTCCTTGCTCTCCATTATTTACCGCTGGCCTGGCCGGCGCGGTAATTAGAGTCTGCTCTAATGTCTCTTATGGATACGAATTACTGAAGTGCTTCGGAAATTAGATTATCATTACCGAGTATTCATTTATTTCAGCGAGTGTTAAATTGTTGAGTCATATTAATATTCATCACAAGAGTACTTTGACGCACAGCGATGAAACGAAGTATTAAACCACTTGAAATATATATGAAATTGAAGGGACTTCGAACGACAGGAGTGAGAACTGACAATACATCAGCTTTGGAGTTACGAGATTTCCAATGACAGGAATCACGAACAAAGGACGCAGGGGCAGCAGGAACAGCTCTGGGTCATTGATGTTGTTGATGTACAGGACAGCGTTCCCTCTGCATGCTGACTCACTCCTGGGATCCTTTCTGTTACTGATTCTATTTGAGTTTGTTAATATGAGCGGAAAATGTTACAAGATCTTGGTTTCCATTGCAAGATTAATGAGTAAGGATATAATATTGACAAACTGATACTTTGACAAACAAAACGAATATATCAGAAGCACAACACAAACAGCGAAGCGAGACGGAGGTGGTTTGGGCTTGTCAGGAGGAGGGACGAGGACTGAGGAGTGTGTGCAGAGAAGAATACCGGAGAAAGAGAGGAAGGTTTGAGACAAGGTTATGGATGCAGTGAAAGACTTGCTTGTAGTGAGTGTGAGTGAGGAAGGCGCAGAAAACCGAGCGTGTTGGGCAAAGATGATCAGCTGTGGCGACCTCTTACAGGAGCAGCCGAAAGAAGACAGTGTTTATGTGCATGCATGTGTGTGTGTATAGAATTATGTGTGTGTTTGTGTGTCTGTAAGCGCGCACCTCGTATTTTCATCGAGACAGTGTATACTTACATGCATATTAAGATATTTACACATGTCCATTTTATACTAAAGATAGTGTGCTTACATGTATACGTATGTGTATGTATACCTATGTGTACCGACAAGACCACGTCCCCTAAACACCGCCACCACCGCCACTACTACCACCACCACCACCACCACCGCGATCATAACTCCCGCAGTTCAAGAGGAGAATTCGGCTTCGTAACTTTCGGACCGGGAACGTTTTGAGTGAGCAAGTTCGGTCCAGATGTTGTTAAATAAACAAATGCTATACAAATGCCTTTAAAAATTCACTGATGGACAAAAAAAAAAAATGGAAAAGATGACAATGAAAGGAAAGTTAAGAATGAAGAAGTTACGCTGTGCAGTGAATGATGTATGAACATCCGTAAAATTAACTAGAAATAAACGAAATAAACTATAAAAAGTGTTACAAATCCGACTTCACAGATAAACGAAAACCTGAAACATAAAGAAAGTCGAGTTTAGTGTGAAAAAATGAAAAATAAATAAGAATAGAGAAGATGAATGTGCATTAAATTATATATAAATAAAAACAGATGTATATTCTTAAAGATATAGAAAAACGTAAAAGGAATCTATAAACTTAAAAAAAAAAAAAAAACAAAGTTGAATTTTAAGTTACGTGAATGAAACAAGTATGTAAATGAAA
>NC_087173.1:9837985-9842985 GCF_035594125.1 Scylla paramamosain
TATTGAAGGACGATTGAGCCTACGACGATTGGCAGGTGTGGCGGGGGTCGTAGCAGTCGTGGCAGGAGTAGCATTAGTAGTAGTAGTTGTGGAAGTAGTAGTAGTTTGAGTTTGACCTCTTCCTCTTCCTCTACTCACTTGGCTGTTTCTGGAAGAGGTCCTGATGGAGTTGCTGGAAAATCTGGCTGATCCTCTGGTACTGGAGATCCTGGAAGTAAGGGCCTTTCCCGGAGTCCGCGGGGGTGGAGTGGTGGTCGTCGCTGAAGCCTCTGGTCTGTAGGTCGTTGCTGGGTCAGCCTCTTCGACGAAGTTAGCCTCAGTCGTCTCCTCGTCCTCGAACTTCGTCGTGGGGAGGTACTCTGGTTCGTCCGTGGTCGTCTCGCTGGGAGTAAAGATTCCATTGTCGTTGTCGTTTTGTGACTCGAATGCCTCGTTAACTCTTGCGATGTCGTGTGACCCTTGACTGACAGACCCACTGGTGCTGCCGGTACCTCCTGACGCTCCACTGACTGATGCACTTGTCCTCTCAATTTCTTGGTAGGTTTTGCCGAATGACCCACTGGCTCTGATGGCGCCTTGTGATCCTTGACTGGCTGATCCACTGCTTTTACCTTGTGAGCCTTGGCTAGTTGATCCGCTAGTCCTATCGATTTCTTGGTATGTTCGACTAACTGATCCACCGGCTCTGCGAGTATCTTGTGAGCGTTCACTGACTGATCCACTTGTCGTCCTTGTATTTTGTGAGCTTTGACTGACTGATCCACTTGTCCTGATGCCCTGTGAGCCTTGACCAACAGATCCACTGGTCGTTCTTGTATCTTGTGAGGCTGTAACTGATCCTTTGTTGCTGAAATCCTGTGAATCCTCATTAAGATCAACAGCAGATGAGGCCGTGCGAGTGAGGGCGTTGATGGCCTGCACGGAGGAGGACACAGGGCTCCCTCTCCCCCTCGAGGATACCCTGGACGCCGGCTGGTCTTGGTTCACAGACGGCCCGCGGTGTCGTGAAGATCCACTCAAGCTGGAGGCGTGAGAGATCGGTGACTCGTGGAATCCTGTCTGATGGAATGTTGATGAGACACCAGACCCTTGGGAAGACACGAATGAGGAACCAATAGACGAGGAACTGCCTGAAGAAGAACTTTGTTGCGGTACAGGTGACTCCCTTGCAGCCTCTTCCTCTACTCTCCCAGAACCACCCTGAACTTGTGCCCCTAGGGAATTCCCCACACGATCCCTTTGAGTAGTGGTCGTAGTTGAAGTTTGAGTCGCTCTGGAGGATCCTGCACCACCTGAAAACCTGTGGCCACCTCGGGGGATGGATTGAGAGGCGCCATTGACCGCGGCGCCGTTGGAGGTCCAGAAGGCGGTCTGGAGGAGGTAAGGACTGGGGGTGAATTTCTTCTTCCCTCGGCTCCTGGTGATGGGTCTCGAGGTCGGGGATGATCTAGTCGTGGCGCGCGTCTGGTGGATCTCATGGGCGACCCTCTCTGCCGCTGTTAACGCTGTTACATCCCCGCGGGGAATTGTAACATGTGCTCCTCTTACTGATACTGAAGCCCCTGCTGATGTCCCCTCCGATCCTTCTTGTGTCGATACTCCTACTTGTCCTGTCCTCGTCCTTCCTCTTATGCTTGTTCTTGCCCCTCCACTTACTGATCCTCCAACTCTTACTCCTCTTACTCCAGCACTAGACGATGATGCTGATCCAGTGCTGACGGATCCCCGGGAGCTCTGGAAACCACTTGATTCACTGGAGGCGACTGTATTTGCGTTCTGACTAACCGATCCTTGAGAGTGTGTGGAGGTGGAGGTGGAGTCCTGAGTGTTACTGTGGGTGGAAGAGCCTCTGGAGTGCTGCGTGTGGAATCCCTGTGTGCTGACTGAAGGGAGTCCCGACGTGCCCACTGATCCTTGATTATTCAGGGACGATGTGCTGTGCTTGCTGTCGAAGCTTCCGTGGACTGCGTTGTGTCCTTGAGTGTTATGTGAACTGAGGAATCCTTGTGATGTTCCTTGGGTGCTGAAGGATCCTTGTGATGTTCCTTGAATGTTACGTGACCCGTGTGATGTTCCTAGTGTGTTGAAGGATCCTTGTGATGTTCCTTGAGTGTTACGTGATCCTTGTGATGTTCCTTGAGTGGTGAAGGATCCTTGTGATGTTCCTTGAGTGTTACGTGATCCTTGTGATGTTCCTTGGGTGTTGAAGGATCCTTGTGATGTTCCTTGAGTGTTACGTGATCCTTGTGATGTTCCTTGAGTGTTGAAGGATCCCTGTGATGTTCCTTGGGTGTTGAATGATCCTTGTGATGTCCCTTGAGTGTTGAATGATCCTTGTGATGTCCCTTGAGTGTTGAAGGATCCTTGTGATGTTCCTTGAATGTTACGTGACCCGTGTGATGTTCCTAGTGTGTTGAAGGATCCTTGTGATGCTCCCTGCGTGTTGCGTGATCCTTGTGATGTTCCTTGGGTATTAAAGGATCCTTGTGATGTTCCTAGTGTGTTGAAAGATCCTTGTGATGTTCCTAGTGTGTTGAAAGATCCTTGTGATGCTCCCTGCGTGTTGCGTGATCCTTGTGATGTCCCTTGAGTGTTACGTGATCCTTGTGATGTTCCTTGGGTGTTGAAGGATCCTTGTGATGTTCCCTGGCTGTTAAAGGATCCTCGTGAACCTGTTCCTAGGGTGGTAAATGATCCTTGTGATGTTCCCTGCGTGTTGTGTGATCCTTGTGAAGTTCCTTGGGTGCTGAAGGATCCTTGTGATGTTCCTAGGGTGTTGAAGGATCCTTGTGATGTTCCCTGGGTATTGAATGATCCCTGAGTGTTCTGTGTGCTACCAAGACTCTGCCTGTTCAGTGATCCGCGGTTCCCTTGTGAGCTGAACGATGATCCTTGAGATGTAACAGCACTGGAAGCTTGCGAGCCTTGTGATCCACGGACGCTCTGAGTACCAGCTGATCCTTGATTGCTGAATGATCCATGATTACCAAAGGAGTTAGCGCTGAAGGATCCTTGTGAGTTGGCGGAAGTAGAGCCCTGTGAACCGAAAGATCCATGGGTGTTTTGTGAACCGGCTGAACCTTGAATTGTTCCACGACCTTGGGAGCTGAAGCTGGTGGATCCTCTGAAGGAAGAAGTGGAAGTGGCGCCAAGAGAACCGCTGGAAACTTGATTGTCTCCCTGGGAACCGAAGGAGGAGGAAATAGAGCCTCTTGATCCTGCAGAACCCGAGGCCGTGTTACTGAGAGAGCCACGGGAGCCAGATGCTGATCCTCCTACTCTTGAACTGGATGCGGCTTCTGAGGCTGGGAGTGTCGATCCGCGGATGGTGTTAGAGAGACTCCCTGATCCAAGAGAGGAGGCTGCATTACCTCTTACACCCGACGAAGAGGAGGAGGAGGAGAATGAGGAGGAAGCGTGGGAGTTGAAAGATGAGGACTGAAGGGCTGGTGATGATGAAGGAGAGGAAAGAGAGGAAGAGGAAAACGAGGAGGAAGGAGAAGAGGTAAATCCAGCGTGATTAATTCCAGTAGTGTCGCCATGTGCTCCAGACGCTGCCAGTGAGTCCTTCTCCCCGCGACGTGAAGTGGAGAGGCTGTTGAAGGGCTGGACGCCGCTCCCCTCCCTCACCTCCCCCCCAACCCTCACCACTCCTGCCGAAAACCCTGGGATTTTGAAAGGCACACTTGTGGTCTGCCGGGTAACTGGCTGGCGCGAGGTGGACGCCGCCTGGGTGCTTGAAAGAGGGCTTGAAAATGCTTGTGGTGGTGCAGCCTGGGTGGGGGTGAAACGTGGGGATGTGGTGGGGCTTCCTGGCTGGCGTGTAGAGAAGCTTGCCTGGCTGGTGGGGCGGAGTGGTTGTCTGGTAGTGATGGTGGATGGTTGTGAGGGGGAGAAGGCCGAGGACTGGCTGAGGGGGAATGGTGGCTGCCTGGTGGTGATGGTGGTGGGATGTGTTGGTTGCTTGGTAGGCACAGGAACAATGGAGGAGACACCTGTCCCTAATTCACGGCCAGTTAGCGCCACTGAGCCCCCTGACACACTGTTAACGCTGACATCCACGCCGCCTCTTCCGCCACTCGCTCCAGCCACGCTTCCCGCATCGAGCCTGTGTGAGGGGGTGAAGGAGGCCGCAGCGGAGCCTGGCGACGGACCTCCCTCCACGCTGTTCGCCTCCACGAAAGCCCCTCCATTGAAGCGCGAGGAGTGAAGGGAATCGGAGTGCTGCCTGACCCTCTGTGCAAAGCCATTAACAACTTCATTTCTGTTGGTATTCGAGCGCGAGGACGAGGCGGCGGCAGCGGCGGATCCTTGGTTATCAGAGACGATGCTTCCTGTCGCCAGGTCTGCATCACCTGGCGTGCTTCCTGTTGTTGATCTCACGCCGCCGAGGGAGGGATTAGTGGAGGAGGTGCCGCGCACTCCCCCCGTACCGGAGAAGGAGGAAGAGGAACCAGAGGAAAAGGATGCGGAGGAAGAGGAGGTTGTAGGAGCAAAAGATGAAGAAGAATCGAAAGAGGAGGAGGAAGGAGAGGAAGTAAAAGATGAGGAGCCGAAGGAAGTGGAGGAAGAGCCGAAAGAAGATGCCTGGGTGAAGGAAGAGGAGGAACCAAGGGAGGAAGGAGGAGTGACAGACGAGGAGTCAGTGTTGGTGAGCGTCCCTCGAGACAGAGAGTTCTGGCGGTTGATGGAGACGGTTGAGAACACCTGAGCCCCGGTGGGAATGGTCGGCTCGGGGGACTGGAGGATCTGGTTTGCTGTTGCGGGTCCACTGGTCTGCTTGAAGGAACCTGATTGACTAAAGCCTCTATTCCGACCAGCTGATTGGCCACTGACGAATCCACCGTTGCTTTCTTCATTGTGGCCTCCTGTCTGAATTCCTGAATGGCTATTGGCTAATCCACCGCTTCGACTCGCACTCTGATCACCTGATTGGCTGAATGCTGTAGACTGACTGTGTGATTGGCTATTGGTGAACTGTCCCGTCTGTGACTGGCTAT
>NC_087173.1:9847985-9850485 GCF_035594125.1 Scylla paramamosain
TCGTGAATCTAGATGATATGAAGTAAACAGACAACACAAAAAGACACATACAAGGAATTTATGGAAGCAAACGAATGCATAGGAAGAAATTACAATGATGAACGAGAGAGAGAGAGAGAGAGAGAGAGAATAAGAACAAGACGGAAACACACGACTCTGGCAAGCACTAAGTAAAAAGAGAACTCAACCAAAATAGACGCTTGGCATTTACGAAGCAAGGGAAACAGGTAATAAGGCAAGATATCATAATAAATGAGGCAGAGAAATGTATTAGAGAGAGAGAGAGAGAGAGAGAGAGAGAGAGAGAGAGAGAGAGAGAGAGAGAGAGAGAGAGAGAGAGAGCGCAAAAGAGTAGTGTTCAGTGAAGGAAGATGAAGGAAGAGGTGCCACAAATTTATGAAGAAAGGGAAGGAAATAGAAAGAGGAAAATCAGGGAGAATGACTAAAGAGATACAAACACGAGGGAGGACCGAGGGAGAGAGAGAGAGAGAGAGAGGAGCACAAAGACCAGGATTCTAATTGTGAGCGACGAGACAAACACGGCAAGGGAACATTATTATGGTGAGGAGGTAGAGTGAAGCTTGGAGGGAGGATCCGTAATTGTGAAGGAAAGAGAGAGAGAGAGAGAAAGAGAGAAAGAGAGAGAGGAGGCATTGTAATAGTGAAGGTTTTCTTTATTTACAATATCAACACCCACACACGCTGCATAATTAGAACAGGTGACAAAGGCATAGCACTGAGCCTGAGGGAAACACGTGAATTGATGGTTAGGGAAGCTACAGGAAGCCATCTGACCTACACGTGGCGCTCCCTGCATAGTGTCTACTTGTCTATAATCCCCTTCCATAAGTTTATATAATATTTTTTTAAGATCTATATTGACTGATAAGAACTGATGATGAGATAATGATGGAACTGCAACAAACCATCTGGCGTACACGTGGCGGTCTTTGTAAAGTGTGTCTTATCTATCTATCATCCCTTTCCATAAGTTTATCTCATATTTTGAAGCTCAAGACTGTGAGAACACGAGAACAAATAATAAGACAATAAGGGAAGGTACAAGAAGCTATTAGGCCTACACGTAGCAGTCCCCTGTGTCAATCCCCCCCTCCTCCTCCTCCTCCTCCTCCTCCTCCTCCTCCTCCTCCTCCTCCTCCTCCTCCTCCTCCCACTCATTATTCCAATGCGTAAACTTTTCTAATCGTCTTTTTCAAGTTCCATATTGACTCGGCACCAACAGCCTGATTGGCGAGTCCATTCCAGTCATATAAAAATTCTACCATCGAATTTCATCTTCATTCATAAATCTACCTTTTATCAGGCTTGAATCCTTTACCTCTACCCGATCCTGATTAATGACCCTAAGAATCTTCTCAATATTAATAATCAAATCCTTTATATCACTTAAATACCTCCGTCAATCAAGCCTGAATCACTTGAAGCCCTATTCTGATTACTAACCTTAAGAATCTTCACGGTATCAACAATCAAATCCCTCACACCAATTGACACCTCCATCAGATCCTCTCTTAATCCCACACTTCCCTAACGAGTGTAAATCTAAGAGGAGCTGCGTAAGGGATCAAACAATTAGACTAAAGGTGAAAAATGCCTAAAATAAACACCGAACAGGGAAGAACAAACAGAGAGACAGGTTGAGAGAGAGAACAGGTCCCGGCGAGAGAGAGAACAGGTCCCGGCGAGTCATTTCTCTCCAGGTCACCATAGTATTAAGACCAGTATTGTGAAACGCTTTGCTCTCTCTTGTCACGACTATTTTCAAAGGCAAGAGAGATAATTAGCCGGGTTCTCAGGAATGTTTTCTCCTTACTAGTAATTTAGAAGTCTTATAAATATATCACTAGAACCATAAAAATACCCTTAAAAACCCGTACAACTTCAACTAGAGCCTTTTAAAAGTGCTTTGCTCTTTCACCACGACTGTTTGTAAAGGCCGCAGAGATATTAGCCGGGTTTTTAAGAATTTCCTCCTGCTAATAATATAGAACACTAGAACACCAAAAAAGCTCTTTAAAAACCCATGTAACTTCAACTAGAACCTTTTGAATATAAAGCTGTAGAGATGTGGCGTGGAAGCCTCTCAGAATAAGGTTCTAAAGACGAAGAATAGTGACGAGAGAGAGAGAGTTAGAGGGAGGGAGAGAGGAAGACCAACACACGAGATCTTCCAATTAGAGAAATGGATAAAAATGTTAGAGGTAAGGGATAGAGTGAAGGAGGAGGGAAGGAAGACAGGAAGCCCCTCCAAGCCTTTTGTAAGCCATTGTCGCTACACGTGGAGGGAACACAGAACCACACACTCTATGGTCACAGAATGAGCCACGGGGACCAAGGAATTAATTTAGGGTTGTGTGTAAGAGAGGATATAAGAGTGGGTAGTTATTGGGAGATGTGTGGATGGGTAAGTAAGGAGAGAGAGAGAGAGAGAGAGACGAGAGAGATGAGAGAGAGAGAGAGAGAGAGAGAGAGAGAGAGA
>NC_087173.1:9855485-9857985 GCF_035594125.1 Scylla paramamosain
TTTTCTCTCATTAAAACTGAAAAAAAGAGCAAATAACGAGTAAATACTGTATTTCAATTCCAAAAGGACAAAAAACAAAAAGCATCGTTTTTACTACATTAGTTTTCCTTCATCTTCACCCCTTTGCTTAATCTGTCGCTCTAAAACTTGAAAAAAAGACCCAAAACTAATTAATAACTCATTTACATCAACTTCAAAAAGACCAAAAAAAAAGGAAAGAAAACTTTATGCTTCACTAGCACGCTTTCGTCTCTGCTTGTCCTTCTGATCCATCACACAAAATTATAAGAGAAGCCCAAAACTTGTTTATAAAGAACTTTAATTCAACACCCCCAAAAAAACACACACACCAAAAAAAAACACCATTATATCCCCCCATTACCACTCCATCTCCAACTCCTCTAATCTATCGCTTCTCCACTCGATCTTCAGTTCCTCTTTACGTCATCAGGTACACGAAGACCCATCACTTGCTGCTCATTGATCCTCGTCGCCTTACTTCTCTGGGACAGGTTTTCTGGCTCTTAGAAGTCCGAGTGGGAAAGACACACGTGCTGAGAACTCAAGGATTGAAGAGAAGTTGGAGTGTTGCAATCAGGAGAGGAAAGGACTTGAAGCAAAGAGCGAGGGAAGCAAGGAGGTGTATGAGAGAGAGAGAGAGAGAGAGAGAGAGAGAGAGAGAGAGAGAGAGAGAGAGAGAGAGAGAGAGAGAGAGAGAGAGAGAGAGAGAGAGAGAGAGAGAGAGAGCGTCTAGAGTATCTTTTTAATGTTTAATTTGATTGTTTGGGTTTTCTTTTGTTCTTTTCTTGTTGTTTTTGTTGTTGTTGTTGTTCTTCTTCTTCTTGTTCTTGTTCTTGTTCTTCTTGTTCTTGTTCTTGTTCTTTCTTCTTCTTCTTCTTCTTCTTTTTCTCCTCCTCCTCCTCCTCCTCCTCCTCCTCCTCCTCCTCCTCCTCCTCCTCCTTCACCACAACCACCACCACCACCACCATCACCACCACTACCTCCTCCTCCTCCTCCTTCTCGTCCTCATTTACAATATCAAGAAGCAATGCACGTCACACTCCACGGAACACAAGAGAATCACGTGAGTTTTTCTTTGTTTTTGTGTTAATTGGGAGTGATAATGAAGTCTTTGGCAGGCAAGAAAGGATCGCATAAATTTAGAACGTATGAGTTTAGGCTCTGATAGCTTTTAATAACACTGGGAATTAATAAAGTGTATATATATTTTTTTTTCTGGTTCGTTTTATTAAATCTGTTTATTAATCTGATGATTTTGGTAATGGTTCTTTTAAGTAATTCGTTATTAGTAATTTGTTTGTTTTTTTCATTATTTACTTATTCTTTTATTAATTGTTTTTTTTTTTGTCAGTTATTTGCAACGTCGTCATGGAAGGTAAGTGAAGTGTTGTTCTTGTTTTTTGTTATTTTCATTTTTGTTATTATTATTATTATTATTATTATTATTATCATTATTATTATCATTATTATTATTATTATTATTACTGTTGTTGTCATTATCATTATTATTATTATCATTATTGCTATTGTTGTTCTTGCTATTATTATTATTACTCTATTATTATTATTATCATTTTCATCATCAATACGACCACCACGACCACCACCACCACCACCACCACCACCACCACCACCAACTAACCACTCACAAATTCATACATTCATCAACAATTCGTCCTTTTTTCCCCCCGCCACGCTCCACGCCTCGTCCTCGTGAAGTTTTGCGGCAGTCACGTGTAATTCACCTTCATTTCTCCCCCCCACGTCCCCCAGTCCCCGCCACCCCCCTGTCACGTGGAAGCCTGGCCTGAGTTACACAGCAATTTTCTGATATGCAAAAACTTAACTTTTTCTCCTCCCTTTATCTTCCTCGCGTCCCGTCGTGAGGTGTCGACAGGATAAATCTGAGAACTTGAGCGGAACTTTTACGCCCACACGTCTAAACGGGGGGAAGGGTGTAGGTGTGTCTCAGGGTGAAGGGTGGGTTCGATGGGTGGGTGGATGGGCTGGAGTGGATGGGTTTGTGGAGAGGATGGTTTGGGTAAGTGGGTGTGTGGATGTATGGGTGTATAAGTGAGTGGGATGTGCATGCTTACACACACACACACACACACACACACACACACACACACACACACACACACACACACACACACACACACACACACACACACGAAATTTACGCATCCATTTTTTCTTTTTTCTTTTTTTTTTCTTTTGAGTGTATATACAGACACTGACGCACACACACACACACACACACACACACACACACACACATACACACACACACAAACACACGCGAATTATACATCCATTCACTCTTTTGTTTCTTGTTTTTGCACACCTAGTCACACACACACACACACACACACACACACACACACACACACACACACACACACACACACACACACACACACACACACACACACACTCACCGTTCTCTGGGGGTCAGCGAGAGTTCCCTGGGCACACA
>NC_087173.1:9860485-9862985 GCF_035594125.1 Scylla paramamosain
TTATTGGTCTAGTTGTTTTATAACGAGCAATTTCTCTCTCTCTCTCTCTCTCTCTCTCTCTCTCTCTCTCTCTCTCTCTCTCTCTCTCTCTCTCTCTCTCTCTCTCTCTCTCTCTCTCTCTCTCTCTCTCTCTCTCGTTTCATTCTTCTTTTCAAATAATTTATCAGTTTTCTTTGCATTCTTCCTTGCTTTAATTCCTTCCATCCTCCCATCCTTCCTTCCTTCCTTCCTTCATTCATTCATTCATTCATTCATTCCTATAATTCCTTTTTCATTTTTTCCATTATCGATCCTTCCTTCCCTTTTCCAGCCCTTCCGTCCATTTCCTATCTCCCTCCTTCCCTCCTTCCTTCCTTCCTTCCTTCCTTCCTTCCCTCCTTCCTAAGCACCCCGCCGGCCTCTTCCTGCCCACCGGAGCATCAAATAGACGAATGGTTTGTTTAGACATGATAAGAAAAGAAATGAAATAATGTCTATTGCTTCTAGTTATTTATTCATGTTTACCTTTATTGTCCTTACGAATTTGTTTTCCTGAGATTGTTTTTTTTCTTATTTTTCTCTGTTTCCGTCAGTGTTTTTTTCCTTTTCTTTCTTTTTTTTGGTTTAGCTTAGGATATTTTTCGATAGATCTTTTTATATTGTCCTATTGAATATCTTTTGTTAGACTGGTTTTCCTTTTTTTTTCTTTTTTTTCTAATGAATCTTTGTCTTTACTTTTTTTCTTTTTCTTCCCCATATTTTTTTTACATCAGAATAGTTAAATAAATTTTCTTTCCACGTCATAACGAATTCATTTCTTCAATGGTATTTTCTTTTTTTTCTCTCTTTTCCCAACATATTTTTCTACTCTTTATTTTTACGTGAGCAAAGTTTAATAGCTTTTCTTAACTAATATTTATTTTATCTTGCATTTTTTTGTTGTTTTTTTTTACACTGACTAAACTTTCTCTCCCTTTTTTACTGTCTTATTTATTATTTTTTACCTTTATATATATTTTTTTTCCTTTCCTCGCTCGTTCTTCTTCCTACTTCAAATTTCACCTCCTCCTCCTCATTGACTTCATCCTCTTCTTTTTCCAGCATCCCTTCTTTCCATTTTCTACTTTCTTTTTATTCGTTTCCTACGTTTTCTTATTTCGTTTCCTTTTTGGTATATTTTGTCTTTCTTTTGGTTGCTTCAATAAATTCCATGTCTCTCTCTCTCTCTCTCTCTCTCTCTCTCTCTCTCTCTCTCTCTCTCTCTCTCTCTCTCTCTCATTTATCCGGTTTTCTTTCGTGCTCTATCTCGTTTTCTTTATCGTCGCCCATTTTCTGAATTTTAACTAATATTTCACGGGGGACTTAAGTAACTAATAGAGAGAGAGAGAGAGAGAGAGAGAGAGAGAGAGAGAGAGAGAGAGAGAGAGAGAGAGAGAGAGAGAGAGAGAGAGAGAGATGAGACAAGAAAAAGAAGAAATGTTTAAAAGTAAAGCAATGTTTTATTTTCCCTTAATTTTATGGTTCACATTGTAAAACTTTTTTCTCTCTCTCACCAAAATATTTGATCTTCATCCTCTTTTGATGGAGGAAGAAGAAGAAGAGGAGGAGGAGGAGGAAGAAGAGGGGGAGAAGAAAAAGGACAAGGAAGAGGAGAAGGAAGAGGACGTGGAAGAAAAGGAGAATTCATCAGGAGGAGGAGGAGAAGAAGGAACAATATATATAGATAAATAGATAGATATATAGATTAAAAAAATAGACAAACAAAGGAAAAAAAGAGGAGTAGGATAAACAATGTAAATTAGATAGATAGATATATAGATAGATAGATAAATAACTAGAAAGACATACAGAGCTATAGACATGCAGGCAGGGAAAGAACAGTGACATGCAGTAATGTATTAAAGAAGGGAAGCTTTTGTCTGTGTACGAGTGTCTGTCAAAAATAGAGAGACAAAAAGGTGAATAAATGAAACGATCAATGAGAGAGAGAGAGAGAGAGAGAGTGTGTGTGTGTGTGTGTGTGTGTGTGTGTGTGTGTGTGTGTGTGTGTGTGTGATGCACTGTAATAGGCTTCTTGATTTGATTAATCGTGTTCATAAGAGAGGCAGCCAGACAGTGATCAAGTGAAGTGCCTCTCTCTCTCTCTCTCTCTCTCTCTCTCTCTCTCTCTCTCTCTCTCTGTCATTGGAAGTGCGAGAAAAAAAAAGCGAGAAAAAAAAGAAAAAACAATCGCTGGTCGGAAAGAGGCGAGTGAGGCGTGCGTGGCAGCCAGTGTTGCCAACTCGGGGCGGCTCGCGAGGCTCCGTCAAGAGGAACACTTGCTGTGGTTGTATTTTGAGAAGAAACACGCTTCTTTACTTAGCCTGTGCCCGCTTGTGTCTCAAAAATCTCTCTCTCTCTCTCTCTTTTTCCCCCACTCTCTTTTTCTTTGTTTCTAATTTTTTTTTCTCTGTCTTTTTTTTCCTTTTTCATCTGCGTGTGAAAATATCTCTCGCTCACCTTTTCTTCCTCTTTCTCCCCC
>NC_087173.1:9867985-9872985 GCF_035594125.1 Scylla paramamosain
TGCTGGTGTGTGCTGGTGTGTGCTGGTGTGTGCTAAGTGATGCTGGTGTTATTTTTTTTTTATTTATTTATTTTTTTATTTTCTTTTTTTTTTTTATGTGAGAAGGGCACTGGTCTATGGGGAAAAATGGAGGGAAAAAATGGTCCAATGGTTGCGGAGTTAGAACAGAAATTCGTTGTGATTTGGATGTTATTTGTTTCCCTTTGTATTCATTTGCGTGTTTTTTTTTTTTTTTTTTTTTTTTTTTTTGATTTGCAGCGTTCGAGTAAATTTCGTCGAGTGATTCAGATGTTATTCGTTTCCCTGTTCATTTCTGTTGGTGATTTACAGAGTAAGAGTATAAGATTTCCTTGAGTGATTCTTAAGTGGTTCCGTTACTTTGTTAAATTATTGTCAATGAACTGCAAGGTTCGAATAAATTCCGTTGCGTGAGTGAAAACTTTAACCATTATAAAATTTAACTGTCATGTAATTTTAGCTAACGTAAAGTTCAACTACCATAATATTTGACTGTCATATTCGTAACATTAACTGTCATGAGATTTAGCCAGCATAAAATTCAGCTATCATGAAACCTAACTTCCATGAAATGTCCATCCTAACCTCTCAGTATATATTTCACCGTTCCATATACACGCAGACAGCAAGATTACGCTTAAACTACAACATATTTCTCAACTCTGTATTCTTACATTGCGTACAGTACAACACAAAGCGTCGTTATCTTTCTCCATGAATAATATCCGCCAACATGTAATATATTTTTTTAAAGTGAGTATTTGCATCACTATTCCGCCTACAGTCAACAAGAATACGTACAGACTACAGTGCATTTCTAAACCACCAATTTTTACAATGCAACAAAAAACGACACCTTTCACTGTGAACAATTCTAGTCAACATTCCCTGCGCTGCGAAATGAATATCAAACCATTGCAAGGCGAATATCCTTACCTAACCTAACCCAACCTAAACTAACCTACCCTAACCTAACCTAACCTAACCTAACCTAACCTAACCTAACCTAACCCAACCTAAACTAACCTACCCTAACCTAACCTAACCTAACCTAACCTAACCTAACCTAACCTAAACTAACCTACCCTAACCTAACCTAACCTAACCTACCCTAACCTAACCTAACTTAACCTAACCTAACCTAACCTAACCTAACCTAACCCTAACCTAACCTAACCTAACCTAACCTAACCTAACCTAACCTAACCTAACCTAACCTAACCCAACCCAACCCAACCCAACCTAACCTAATCTAACCCAACCCAACCTAACCTTACCTAACCTAAACTAACCTAACCTAACCTAACCCAACCCAACCCAACCCTAACCTAACCTAACCTAACCTAACCTAAACCTTTACAATGAACATTAAGCTTATACTGTATACAACAAAACGGAGAAAAAACAGCAAATTATAATACAGCAACAACAACAACATCAACAACAACAACAGGAGTAGCAGCAGCAACAGAGATAGACTGAATGGAGTCAGAAATAGCATTTAAAGAGCCATGGAAAGGAGAAGCCAGACAGACAGACAAACAGACAGACAGACTTGACTTAAACGCGCCTCACTGCCTCTCTGTATAATGGCAAGAGAGAGAGAGAGAGAGAGAGAGAGAGAGAGAGAGAGAGAGAGAGAGAGAGAGAGAGAGAGAGAGAGAGAGAGAGAGAGAGAGAGCGCTCTTTATGCTTTGTTCTATTTTGTAACTCTTTAAGCTCCGCATTGTGTAAGAGAGAGAGAGAGAGAGAGAGAGAGAGAGAGGAGGGAAGAAATACAGCCACTTAGAAAGGAAAGCAAGGAGGAGAAGGAGGAGGAAAAAAGAAAGAGTAGGGAAGAGGAAAGAGAGTAAAACATAAGGAGATAAGAAACAGCGAGAAAGTGGAAGAGGAGGAGGAGGAGAAGAAGGAAAAGGAGGACGAGGAAAGAGGAAAGATGGAAAAAGACATAAAAAATAAGAAAAAAGTAACAGTAATAGAAGTAATAATATTAGTAGTAGTAGTAGTAATTGTTGTTGTTGTTGTTGTTATTGTTGTAGGACGAGAAGGAGCAGGAGGAGAAAGAACAGAAAGAAAGGGAATGCAAAGGAAGAACAAACAGCAGCAAACCTCTTGACCCTTACGAGGCACCTTGTGTTAAAATACATACACTATTCAAGCTAAAGTAAGAAAAGTTGTATTATAACGATAGTCAGGAAGAAAGCTTCGTCCCCGCCAACCTCCAACCATGGCAACCTGAAGGAGGAGGAGGAGCAGGAGGAGGAAGAGGAGAAAGGAGAAAGAGAAGAGGAAGAAGAGGAATAGAAGAAAAACCTTCATAGAAGAGGAAGCCAGAAAAAAAAAAGTGTGACAAGATGGAACTAAATTGCATACGCAGAGAGAGAGAGAGAGAGAGAGAGAGAGAGAGAGAGAGAGAGAGAGAGAGAGAGAGAGAGAGAGAGAGAGAGGTTACAAGGGTGAGAAAGGTGTCAAAATCGAGTGACAAATAGTAAAGGTGAGAGAGAGAGAGAGAGAGAGAGAGAGAGAGAGAGAGAGAGAGAGAGAGAGAGAGAGAGAGAGAGAGAGAGAGAGAGAGAGAGAGAGAGGTAAAGATTTACAATGGCCGGAAACTGAAGTGAAGGTGAGGGCGCCATTACACCGAGAGAGAGAGAGAGAGAGAGAGAGAGAGAGAGAGAGAGAGAGAGAGAGAGAGAGAGAGAGAGCCAGTAATCAATCCCCCTACAGAGAAACATTATTACTGGAATCTCTCTCTCTCTCTCTCTCTCTCTCTCTCTCTCTCTCTCTCTCTCTCTCTCTCTCTCTCTCTCTCTCTATCAATGGCGCAGTTTACAATCGCAAATTTTCAAACAAAGATATGAAAAAATAAATAGAAACTAAAAAATAATAAAAGAATACTCGTAATTGTTTAAAGGGAGAAAAAATAAACAGTTAAAATAGAAAGTGAAGAAAAATATATGACAAAACAAGGACAGGTGGAGGAGGAGGAGGAGGAGGAAGGAGGAAGAAGAAGAAGAAGAAGAAGAAGAAGAAGAAGAAGAAGAAGAAGAAGTGGTGAGGAAAAAAGGCAATATCAACCTGGAGTCTTACTGGGAAAAAAGGGGAAATAAATATTTGTGTTTTCCCTTCAGTGAGAAAGAAAACGGAGTGGAGTTTGTGTTCCTGGAGTTTTTTCCCCATTATGAGTTTTTTCCGATTATTTTCCCTTCATTCTTTTCATTATTAGTATTTTTTTCTATTTTTTTATTTCTTCCTCTTTTTCTTTTGTTTACTTAATAGTGGAAAGTTTTTACGGAAATTTAGATTACTTTTCCTCCTTCCTGTTTTTTTTTTTTTTTTTCCATAATTCACCATACCCTCTCTCTCTCTCTCTCTCTCTCTCTCTCTCTCTCTCTCTCTCTCTCTCTCTCTCTCTCTCTCTCTCTCTCTTACCTCCATGTCTCCCCCTTCTTTACTCTTTTTCCTCCTTTTCCTCCTACCTGTTCTCTCATTATTTCCTCCTTACTTTCCTTCCCTCTCTTTTATCTCTCCATCTCTCCATTCTTCTCTCCATTCATTCTCTACCTTTCTCCCTTTATTTCCATCTCTCCTTTAGTATTTCCTCCCTTCTCTCTTTCCCTCCCTTTTTTCTCTCCATCTCTCCATTTTTCTCTCCATCTTTTCCCTACCCTTTAAAAATGCCTCATTTCCCTCCCATCCTCCTCCTCCTTCTCTCCCTCTTACTGACCCCGTCCTCCCTCCTCCCTCCCTCCCTCCCTTCCCCTCCAAGTGACACGGGTGAAAGGGGAGGGTAGGGAGAGAGAGCGGAGGGAGGAGGAGAGGGCCACTGAAATAAAATTGTAATACCCGATTGAAATAGCAAAAAATCCGGTTGGTTAAGAGGATCCGAACGTATGTGTGTGTGAATGTGTGTGTGTGTGTGTGTGTGTGTGTGTGTGTGTGTGTGTGTGTAAGGGGGGTATCCGGTGCCCTTCTCTTTAAATAGCTTATATCTGATCCTTTTAAATCTTGTTCGGTTTGTGTGTGTGTGTGTGTGTGTGTGTGTGTGTGTGTGTGTGTGTGTGTGTGTGTGTGTGTGTGTGTTTTGTGGGGTGAGCTTGAGGTTATGTTTCTTTGTATGTGTTTGTTTCTCTCTCTCTCTCTCTCTCTCTCTCTCTCTCTCTCTCTCTCTCTCTCTCTCTCTCTCTCTCTCTCTCTCTCTCTCTCTCTCTCTCTAGTGGAGAAAACAGACAGACAGATAGAGAGAAAAGAGAAAAATAAAAGAAAGAAAGGAAGGAAAGAAGGCAGACTCAAATAAAAAAAATATATAAAAATCAGTAAAGAAAGAGAGAAAAAACAAGAAAAATAAAAGAAAAAAGATTCCTGGAATGAGTTAAAGAGGGAAAGAAATAAAGAAAGGAAATAAATTAGGGGAGGAAAGGGAGGGAGAAGGGGTGGGAAGAGAGGGAGGGAGGGAGAGTGGGGGGAAGGAGAGGCAGAGGAGAGAGGAAGAATAAGACTTGTGCAATCGTTACCTCTCTTAATTTTCTCATTTTCTCACGACTCAACCCGTAAGCGTCTCATTAAGGGAGTGAGAGAGAGAGAGAGAGAGAGAGAGAGAGAGAGAGAGAGAGAGAGAGAGAGAGAGGGGGAGAAGGGTGATGGAGGGGGTAGGATTGGAGGAAAGGGAATACAATAGAGAAGAAATTATGATGACGAAGGAGAAGTAAGGTACAGACGGTTAAGGGAGGAGGAGGAAGAAGAGGAGGAGGAGGAGAAGGAGGAGGAGGAGGAGGAGGAGTAGGAGGAGGAGGAGGGAGTGAAGGAAGGAAATGAAGGAGGTAAATATTGATGTTGGAAGAGGAGGAGGAGGAGGGGTAGGAGGAGGATGAAGAAGAAGAAAAGGTGAAGGAGGAGGAAGAGGAAATGGAAGAGCAGAGAAAGCAAGGAAGCAAAGAAAGCAAATACCAGAGGAAGAGGAGGAGGATGAGGAAGAAAAAGACGGA
>NC_087173.1:9880485-9892985 GCF_035594125.1 Scylla paramamosain
GTTTTTGTGACAGATTAACAATATTCCTACATGATCGGGAAAAAAACTCCTGGAAATCCGGCCAGTCATCTCAGCGGCCTTTGAGAATAGTTATGGTAAGAGAGCAGACCGTTTCAGAATTCAAGTCTCAGTAAGGCGGACTGCACCTCGCTGCCTCTCGTGTTATGAGTTACCAGTGTAGAAATGCGTTTAGTTAGGTTAGATTTAGTTAGGTTAGGTTAGGCCAGGGTAAGTTAGATTTAGTTATTTTATGCCAGGCTAGGTTAGTTAGATAAGTCTAGGCTATATTAGGTTAGGTTAGGCCAAGCTTGGTTAGGTTAGGTAAGGCTGGGCTACGTTAGGCTAGGTTAGGTTAGGTTAGGTTTGGCCAGGCTAGGTTAGGTTAAGTTACGTAAGGCTGGACTAGTTTAGGTTAGGTTAGGCTAAGCTAGGTTAGGTTAGGCCAGGGTAGGTTAGGTTAAGTTAGGCCAGGCTAGGTTAGGTTAGGTTTTGGATAGGCCAAGTTAGTTTAAGTTACGTTAAGTTAAATTACCAGTGTGTGTGACGTTTCTTTGAGCCGCGCTATTTAAGGTGAGCCGGGTGTCATGGTGTCACTTTTTGGATGTCACCTGTGTGTGTGTCAGTGCGTGTACACCTGTGATGCTTCTGGAGATCAGTGGCATTTGGAGAGTAGGAGCTAGAGAGGAAGGGAAGAGACGAATAGACAGACAGGTTGACAGACAAACAGAGAAAAGTTGACTAGTAATATGAAAAAAGAGACCCAGAGCAATTAAGTCACGCTGAGGATATGGAAGATAAAAAAAAGAGAGAGAGAGAGAGAGAAAAAAAGAGATATACAAAAAACAAGGGCCAAAAGTGTAGACAACACACACACACACACACACACACACACACACACACACACACACACACACACACACACACACACACACACACACGGAAAAAATGCCAAACGAAAAGACGGGAAAGGACAGGAGGACATAAATAGAAACAGTGACAGAAAGAGAGGTCAAAGATAGCAAATGAATATGGAAAAGAGAGAAAGAGAAACAGAGAGAGGGAGACACACCAAAAAAAAATATATATATATGTATAGAATGGGGAGAAAACGCAGAAATAAATAATATAATCAAAACAAAATCACATACAAAACCCAATGAAAAATAAAGACAAAAAATAATAAAAAAACAAATAAATAAATATAAAGGGAAGAAAATATAGAAAAAAATATTACAAAAACTTACAAAACACAATAAGAAATACACAGAGAGACAGAAAAACAGGAACAGAGAGATACACAGAGATGGATAAGAGGTGAAAGAGAAAGATGCGAAGGAACATAGAGGCAGAGGCAGAAACAGAGAAACACAGAGATATAGAGAGATAGAAGAGATGGAGGAGAGTGTAGGCCTAACAAAGAAACAGACATAAACACAAGGATAGAGAGATAGAAGAGATGGAGGAGAGGTGTAGGCCTAACAAAGAAAGACATAAACACAAGGATAGAGAGATAGAAGAGATGGAGGAGAGTGTAGGCCTAACAAAGAAAGACATAAACACAAAGATAGAGAGATAGAAGAGATGGAGGAGAGGTGTAGGCCTAACAAAGAAAGACATAAACACAAGGATAGAGAGATAGAAGAGATGGAGGAGAGGTGTAGGCCTAACAAAGAAAGACATAAACACGGACAGAGAGATAGAAGAGATGGAGGAGAGGTGTAGAAACAAAGGCAAAGACAGAAGCACAGAGATACACAGAGAGATACAGAGGAGGAGAGGTAGAGGAGAAGTGTGAGAAAGAGACAGAGGAACAGAGAGGGCGAGAGAGCATAGACGAGGAGAGAGTCCCAGAACGTAATCAGACTAAGAATAAAATTTCCATGAAGTGACTGGACGGTGGTCGTGTTGGGCCGAGACTTGGCCGAATATTTATAGCACTGTTTTCGACCTTGGAAATGCTTACCGTGACAGAGAGAGAGAGAGAGAGAGAGAGAGAGAGAGAGAGAGAGAGAGAGAGAGAGAGAGGATATCTTTATGTGTCAAAGTTAGTATGACAGAAAAAGCCTAAGAAGGAAAGAAATGAAAGATATTTTTGGAAAGGCTTTCATACAGAGAGAGAGAGAGAGAGAGAGAGAGAGAGAGAGAGAGAGAGAGAGAACACACACACACACACACACACACACACACACACACACACACACAAACAGACACTCGAAGATAGGAACAGAGAGAGAGAGAGAGAGAGAGAGAGAGAGAGAGAGAGAGAGAGAGAGAGAGAGAGAGAGAGAGAGAGAGAGAGAGGACACGAGAACACAATACGGAGAAAGAGAAACGAAAAATAGAATACGGGAACAGGGCAGTAATAACCACCACTTCACCTCTCCACTTCCCTCCACTCTCCTCTTCAGTTCCCACCTGGAAAATCCCTCCCCCAAAAAGACATTCGCTTTATGGACGTAGTATTACATTTGCTCTTCCAGGAACGCCAGAACCTTACTACCTCTTCGCGCCCTCGTATTGTTTGACGTTGTTGGTTAAAGGTGAGATTAGGTGTTACAAGGGTGTTCTCATGATTCCACTAAAAGAACTGTCCACTCCTTCTGCACTCAAATAATACGCCTGCAGACTGACTGACGGGCAGCTGCATTATGTAAAGTCACATCATGCTGAATATTTGACATTGCAAAGTAGGAAAGCTGGTTTGGTGTGAGGGAGGTTCAGTAGAAGGTGAGGAGGGGGTAGGAGGAGGAAGTAAAGGATGGGAAGAACAGATGATAAGCAGAGAAGGAGGAGGTGTAAAATTTTTTAGGAAATGGAGGAGGAGGAGGAAAGGGATAAGAAGGAGGAGGAGGAAATGGAAAAAGCGGATTACGTGTAGAAAGGAAAGAAGGAACAGAAAGAGAAGGAGGAGGAGGACGAGAATAAGGAAAAGGTAGAGAAAGAGGAGGAGGAGGAGGAGGAGGAGAGGGAGAAGCAAGAGAAGGAAAAGGAAAAAGTGGAAGAGGTGGAGGAAGAAAAGAAGGAAGGAAAAGAGAAGAAGGAGAAGGAGGAGGAGAAAAAGGAAGAGAAAGAGGAGAAGGAAGAGAGGGAAAAGTAAGAGGAGGAGAAGGAAAAAAAAGCGGAAGAGACGAAGGAAAAGAAGGAAGAAAAGGAGAAGAAGAAAAGGAAGAGAAAGAGGAAAAGGAAGAAAAGGAAATGGAGAAGAAGAAGAAGAAGAAGAAGCAAGTGAAATACGAAAGCAAACTAATGAGAAAAAAAAGAAAAACGATATTGGAGGAAAATAAGAAAAAAAACAAAGGAATATAGTTTATTAGAAGAGGAAACGAGGGAGGAAGAGAAAGAGAGAGGGGGAGGAGGAGGAGGAAGAGTAGGACGGGTGGAGATAATCGCTACACACTCTGCTGCTCACTGCTACATTATCGAGGAAGTACAGGCGGCAGCAGTAGTGGCAGTAGCAGTAGCGGGGCGCCAGGTGTCAGGTGTTCCTTGCTATCCTCGTGACGGGACGCACGGCACGACAGGAAACACGGAACACAAAACGCAAAACGAAACAGCGCACGAAACACACAGAAGGAAACGCATGAAACACAAGACACTGAACACACGAACACACGTAACACACAAAGGAAAACACAGGAAGCGCAAGACACGAAACACGAACACAAGAGCCATACGGAGCGAAACACACAAACGCACGAAATGCAGAACATGAAACAAACGAAACAACACAAGGGACGCACGGAAACAAACGAAAACACACGAAACATCGACAAAAAAAAGAAAACAAACACAGGAAACGACTAAACAGGCGGGCCACAAGACACGAAAAAAAAATAATAACAAAACACAAAAACACAAACAACAAAACTGTCCCCCCCAAAAAAATAAATAAAAACACAAAAAAAAACACAGAAAACGAACAAAACCCAGGAAACCACTTACTAAAACCCCATAACGAGAACAAACAGAACCCGGAAAAACACAAAACAAAGTAAACAAAACACAAACCAGACCCCCGAAGCCGGAAGCGCGAAGCACGGAAGCCGGAGCACCAGAGCATCAGAGGTAATTGATTCGCTTCTCTGCTGCCGCCCGTTCATCGGAGACCAGTAATTGGCATCGCTCAGGCCGCTCCTTTTGTACTGTGTTTGCATTGAATTCTAAGCCTAAGGAGTTAATTATGGAAACGCACCAGCGCATTCCGTCTCTCGCTCTTCCTCTCTCTCTCTCTCTCTCTCGCTCGCTGGCTCTCTCTCGCTTGCTTTCTTGTTTCACGTTATCTTTTTTTCTTTCTTTTTTTTTATTTAGTGAGGTTCAGATCTCAATGACTGCTGGTATACTACACCGCTTTTTTTCTGTTCGTTTTTTTTTTTTCTTTTTCGGTGTGATGTAATGTTTTTTTCTAATTTCATTTTTTGTATATATACATATGGTGCAGATATCAATGTTTTTTTTTATTATTTTTCTTTTCTTTTAATATATGGCGCTCATATCATTTTTTTCTTTCTTGGTTTTCTTTTTTTTTATTTTGAGTCGTTTTTTTCGTTTTTTTTTCTTTGTTTCCTCTTTTCCAGTGAGTTACGTCAAGTTGATTTTTATATTTATTTATTTATTATTATTTTTTTTTTAATATATACGGTAATGTCGAAGTTTTTTTCTTTTATTTCTCTTATTTCTCTCTCATTTTCATATAAATTAAGTTCAGAATTTTTACACTTTTTTTTCACTGTTACATAACACCGAGTTTTTTCTTTTGTTACACACTCATATACTCCAGTACAGAATTTCAATGTTTCTATCCCTTTTATTTATTTATTTATTTTCTTGCCTATTAAGTAGAAAAAAAATATCTAGTGAGTAACGTAGAGGCATTTTTTTCCATCGGGGACTTTTTTATACAATGTGCAGATATTAATTACACGTGTCAACTATAGAGAAGTGAGTTGAAGATCATATTTATGTCTGAGAGAAAGAAATATACATTATACTTTTCACTTCGTCTCTCTCTCTCTCTCTCTCTCTCTCTCTCTCTCTCTCTCTCTCTCTCTCTCTCTCTCTCTCTCTCTCTCTCTCTCTCTCTCTCTCTCTCTCTCTCTCTCTCTCTCTCAACTCCGAGGAATTAATTAGCAACACGTGTAGTCTGTCTGTCATTAACTCATCCCATGTGCGAGTCAGGGCGTTCCAACTTCATCGAAACTTCATAATCACTTTGTAGCATTGTGTTACTCCCTGTAGTACTTTCCCAGCGGTGTCTCCCTATCCCCTTCAACACCATTACAGGAGCACCATCATCGCACATCACAGCAGCACCACTATACTAACACCGTCACAGCAATACCAGCGCAACATCATACAGTACATGACAGCATCACCTATCACAGCAACACATACAGTAACATAAAACTCCTGCAACACTCACGTCACATAAATAACGTAACATAACACCTTTTTAACACCACACTACCTCACATCACAAGTAACGCTCACACATCACATGCATGCACGTAACGCAGCACACTCACACCACACCATCATAAACACAGAACACCCTTGCAACACAACACAACACTCTTGCACCATCACATGAACACAACACACCCTTACAACACTCACAACACTCTCACCAACATAAACACAACACCTCTACCCTCACAACACTCGCACCATCACACAAACAAACACAACACCCTTGCAGCCCCCCTCCCCCCATGCAACACGCGAGCAAGGCCACTCCATGTAAAGCGCTTTAAATGCCCCTCCAATGAACACGAGAGCGAGGAGCAATCGTGAACACCCGACGCTGCTGTGATGGAAGACCGTTTTCTGTCCTTTCATCGAGGGCAGGTTGCGAGTCTGACAGGCCTGAATTCTGAAACGCTCCATTCTCTCACCTCGGCTATTTTCAAATCCCACAGACATAATTAGCCGGGTTTTCAAGACTGCTTCTCCCGTTAATAATGTAGAAATGCTGTCAACCTGTCACTAGAACCGTAAAAACAGGCCTAGAAACACGTATATTTTCATAATTTCATGCCTTTTGAGTGTAGAAGTGTATCATGATTTCTTGAGTCATTGGGAACCAGGGCGGTGCTGCTGGTGCTGGTAACTGCCGCTGCTACTGCCGTCAGGTGAGGTGCTGTTGATTTGGTTGGGCTTTGTTCTGCCTTGTTTTGTGTTGTGTTGCATTGCGTTGCGTGCCGGCAGGTAAAGGACGAATGGAAGGAAGGAAGGTGGTGGCTGTGGTGGTGGTGGTGGTGGTAGTGGTGGTGTTTCAGTACCTCAGTGACGTCCTCCTCCTTTTTCTCCTTTTTTTCTGCTTCTCTTCTTACTCCTCCTCCTCCTCCTCCTCCTCCTCCTCCTCCTCCTCCTCCTGTTCCTTTTCTGTACTATACTAAAATTAGCAACACTTTTTTATTTTATCTTTCTCCTCGTCTTCATTTCGTTAGTGTGGAAACCTTTCCCTGTAAAGCAAAATAAAAACTCGCTATTTTTCTTTTCTTGTTGAACTAAAAGAAAAAGAAAAAAACGAAAGCAAAAAATAACAAAGAATGAAAAAATAAGCTTCAGTTTGCCATTTATTGAATTAAGTTTCTCGGACCTGCTCACAGACACCAGATTTTTGAGTTCGCCTTCAGATTTTACCAGATTTTTGAGTTCGCCTTCAGATTTTACCGTCACTTTTCCAGATTTTTGTTGCCAGTCTTCAGAGTTTTGTTTAGACTCAGAATTTTTCGGAAAACAAATGGGGTGCTTTTTGTTACTTTTGTTATTTTCGCGGAATTTTTAATTTTGTATTTTTAGAGAAGTTAGTGTGTTTTGGGTCATAACTATGCGTGTGTCGAGCAATGCCTGTTGCAACACGTTGGGAAATAGTGAAAGTGTGATAGCTTTATGTGAGAGAGAGAGAGACAGAGAGAGAGAGAGAGAGAGAGAGAGAGAGAGACGTAGTTAGATATATAGATAGATGGATGGATGGATGGATAGATAGATAGATAGATAGATAGATAGACAGGTAAACAGACAAAGGCATTAAAAGAAACAAATAAAGAGACAGACAAGTACACACACACACACACACACACACACACACACACACACACACACACACAACACAACACAACACAACACAACACAACACAAACCAAGCCAAAAAACAAACCAATACAAGGAACAACCCTACAATCCCTCCCCCTCCCACACACACACACACACACACACACACACACACACACAGGAAGACACAAATACACAAACACAAGAGGAGACACGGCATACCCACTCACTATTAACCCTTATTGTTCCGTTGCTCCTCCTCCTGATAAGCAGCGGAGTCTCCCACAAGAAAGACTCGCTATTGTTCTCTTGTTACGCGCCTCGTTTCACCCCCAATTGCCCTGATAATAGTTAAGGGGGGAGGGGATAACAATACATTTACGATATCTATAGAACTCGACCTAGCTTCCCATACAAATGACAATATTACTTTACGTAGGTTGCTGTTAAATGTCTTGAGTGATGTGGGAGACGAGAGAGAGAGAGAGAGAGAGAGAGAGAGAGAGAGAGAGAGAGAGAGAGAGAGACTGTAGATCATACTTTCACTTTCTCTCTCTCTCTCTCTCTCTCTCTCTCTCTCTCTCTCTCTCTCTCTCTCTCTCTCTCTCTCTCTCTTTCCTTTCTCCATCCCTGTCTTCCTGCAATTTACATACCACGTGCTTGGGACAAAGTAAGAGAGAGAGAGAGAGAGAGAGAGAGAGAGAGAGAGTCAGTTATATATCACTTGTACCACTACCACCATTATTACTACTATTACTGCTTCTATTACTGCTATGAATCACTCTTATTATTATGTATGACAAGGTACTACATGTATTTGTTATTATCATTATTATTATTATTATTATTATTATTATTATTATTATTATTATTATTATTATTATTATTATTATTATGGCGTCGTAAAGAAGAAAGTAACCCACTATGAAAATATGAGAGAGCATTTCCTCTTCCTATCTTCCTACTCCTATTGTGACTCCTCCTCCTCCTCCTCCTCCTCCTCCTCCTCCTCCTCCTCCTCCTCCTCCTCCTCCTGCTCCTCCTCCTAGACTGTCCCTTTCAACACATCAACTCAAAACTGTATCACTTTTCATCCTGAGCAAAGGACGGTCTGAGAGAGAGAGAGAGAGAGAGAGAGAGAGAGAGAGAGAGAGAGAGAGAGAGAGAGAGACCATGAGTATAGAGTAGTCCTAAAAACGGGATGAGATAAAGGCGAAAGTTCTCAGCAGTTGCCAGGTTCCCGAGTCGCCGTGTCAGTCCCGCAGCCAAGACGGTCCCTCTGTGCATTATCCCCCGCATCTCAGCCTCGGGACTTCGCGGGAATGTCATTATGGCCGATTTAAGACTGTCTAAATCGCCGGGGTTAGTGACCACCCCCTCCCCACCACTCGATGTCTCAGTGGTGGGGGGATGTAGTGGCAGTGACCTTACGAATCTTGCCTCCTCTTCCCTCCTTTCTTGGTCCCTCTTGGTTTCTCTTGTCTCCCAATGCGCATCTTCCCCTTTATGCATCAGTCGGTCTTTGCGCTGATCGCACGTCATGGGGCAAATGGAGGTCTCTGCTTTACTGTGTGTCTGTTTGTGTGTGTGTGTGTGTGTGTGTGTGTGTGTGTGTGTGTGTGTGTGTGTGTGTGTGTGTGTGTAGGTTCTCTTTTTGTGGTTATCTTTTTTTTGTTTTGTTTTTGTTGATATAGATGTGTTGTGTGTGTTTGTGTGTGTGTGTGTGTGTGTGTGTGTGTGTGTGTGTGTGTGTGTGTGCTTTTCCGTTTTTCCATTTCGTTTTTTCCTTGATGTTTCCTGTTTAGATTTCTGTTTTTTTTTTTTTTTTTTGCCTACATTGCACGTCATGAGGCGAATGGGGGTCTCTGCTTTATTGTGTGTGTGTGTGTGTGTGTGTGTGTGTGTGTGTGTGTGTGTGTGTGTGTGTGTTTTCTTTTTTTGTGGGGGGTGGTCTTTTTCGTTATCTTTTTTTTGTTTTTATTTTTGTTGATGTTGATGTGTTGTGTTGTGTGTGGGAAGGTAGGTAGAAGTGTGTGTGTGTGTGTGTGTGTGTGTGTGTGTGTGCGCGTGCTTTTCCGTTTTTTCATTTCGCTTTTTCCTTGATGTTACCTGTTTAGATTCCTGTTTTTTTTTTTTTTTTTTGCTTTTATGATGCGCATTTCATTTTTATTTTCTTCTATTTTTCGATTTCTTTTCCCCCTCTCTCTAGTTTTTGTATTCATTTGCACTTTACGTAATGCACGCTCTGTTTTGTGTTTCAGGATGTTTTTTTTACAGTGTGTTTAATTAATGTTTCTCCTCTGCATTAATCAACACTTGACGCTCATCCTGTCTCTAAAAGCCTCTCTTTAAAGTAACCCCTTCGTGAAAAAACGGATAAAATAAAGTATCGGAATATTTTGTTTTCACGCTTCACATAAAAAAATAACACTACATATTTTTTTTTTGTTGTAATAGTCTAACCTAACATATCTTGATCTTAATGTACCTTACTTAACCTAATCTAACCTAACCTAACCTAACCTAACATATCTTGACCTAAATGTACCTTACCTAACTTAATCTAACCTAACCTAACCTAACTTAACCTAACCTAACCTAACCTAACCTAACCTAACATATCTTGACCTAAATGTACCTTACCTAACTTAATCTAACCTAACCTAACCTAACCTAATGTAACCTAACATCACACAGCTTGACCATAATTTACTTAACATAACATAACCGTACTTCACCTTACCTTTGCTAAATCACAACTACCTTAAATATGATTACCTTACCTTACCTTACCTAACCTTACCTAACCTAACCTAACCTTACCTTACCTAATCCCACCTTATCTAACCTAACTTAACCCATCCTTACCTAGTCACACCTTACTAACTTAACATAGCCAAACCTTACCTAGCCTAAACCTAACCAAACCTACACAAAACCATACATAATCTTACCTAATCTCACCTCACTTAACCTAACCAGACCATACCTAAGCTAACCCAACCGTACCTAACTTCACCTCACTTAACCTAACTAAAAACCTAACCTAACCCAACTCTACGAAACTTCACTTCATCTAACCTACCCAAACCTTACACAACACCAACAGAACCCATCAAACAAAGCCAAAAGTAATCCAAAATTAACCTAACCTAACTTAACCTAACCTAACCTAACCTAACCTAACAAAAGTAACCCTAACCTAACCTAACCTAACCTTACCTAACCTAACCTAATCTAACCTAATCTAACCTAACCTAACCTAACCCTAACCTAACTTAAAAACCGAAAGAAGAGAGAGAGAGAGTAAACCCTTTAGAATAAGTGAGGAAGAGGACGAAACGAGAGGAGGAGAAGAGGGAGAGGCATTAGAGGAGCAGGGATAAGGATAAAAGTAGCGTGAGTTTCGGTCGTAAGCGTGAGTTACCTTTAATATCCCTTCCATAACGCGAGGGGGAAGAAAGCAGCCATTGTCCCCATTGTAAAGGCAGGTAAGGGCGAGGTTCAGTGTCACTTACAGCACATTTTCACATTTATGTCACGCGCAGATTTACAGACAAGTGTTACTGGCTGGAGACTGGGCCGCCCGTTTTCTTTGCTACTCTTTTTCTCTTTCCCGTATTTCAAGGGGAGGCTCAGGTGAGTAAACTTGAACACCTGTACACTCCGCTATATACCTGGGCAGGTGTGGGAGGCGTGTCAGGTGTGGGTGGTGTGGGAGGGCTGGTCTTTATTGGCTATTTGAGTTTACAAGCAAAGGGGAGGAGGAGAAAGAGAAGGAGGAAATGCAGGAGGGAAAAATGTGAAGGAGTGAGGGAAATTTACAAGCGTAGAAGGAAAGAGGGAGAAATATGAAAGAGGAGGAGAGAGGAAAAGAAAGTCTGTGCTGGAAGAGAATGGATGAGGAAATGGAAGGAGGAGGAGGAAGGAAGAGGAGGAGGAGGGTGATGGGAAGAGGAAGTTTTGGAGAAAGGAAGACGAAGAGAAATTTTCCTGTATGAGATTAAGAGGAGAAAGATGAAAGAGAAACATAGAGGGGGAAAGAATGTGAAAAGGAAACATTGTATTAATTGTAATTTTGCTTATTAGTGTGTGTGGTTTCTTTACGCACGTGTGTGTGTGTGTGTGTGTGTGTGTGTGTGTGTGTGTGTGCATGACCCTAATCCTTCTTAAACAAACAAAAGGTTAAACAAACGTACACAGATAAAGACACTTACGTATGCACACACACACACACACACACACACACACACACACACACACACACACACACACACACACACACACACACACACACACACACACACACACACACACACACACGTCCATAACGAAACCACACACATAAAATAACAAAGAAACATGGACAGTTTTACAGGTTGTTACACACACACACACACACACACACACACACACACACACACACACACACACACACACACACACACACACACACAGGAAGGGAGGCAGGCAGGCACTTAGCAACTCTGACACACGCTTAATGGAGGAAAGCTGATGGAGGAAGGAGGAGGGGGAGGAAGAAGAGAGAGAGGAAGAGGAGAAAGAGGAGGAGGTGGAAGAAGAGGATGAGATATTGGTGGTGTTGATAGAGGTAAAGAAGAAAGTCTCTCTCTCTCTCTCTCTCTCTCTCTCTCTCTCTCTCTCTCTCTCTCTCTCTCTCTCTCTCTCTCTCTCTCTCTCTCTCTCTCTCTCTCTCTCGCCGAATATGCATTGTAAATAATTGGAGAGAGAGAGAGAGAGAGAGAGAGAGAGAGAGAGAGAGAGAGAGAGAGAGAGAGAGAGAGAGAGAGAGAGAGAGAGAGAGAGCAATTAAGGACAAGGAAAGAGAGAGGAGGATTAAAGAAGGGCTTACAGTGTCGATAGAATAGAACAGAAAGGAGTGAATAGAAGGAAGGAGGAATGAAGGAAGGGGAGGGAAGAAAGAAGAGAAGGAGAGGTTGGAGGGAAGAAAATTGAGAGAGGTAGAAAAGTGAAAGTAAAAATTAGCTCTCTCTCTCTCTCTCTCTCTCTCTCTCTCTCTCTCTCTCTCTCTCTCTCTCTCTCTCTCTCTCTCTCTCTCTCTCTCTCTCTCTCTCTCTCTCTCTCTTATTCGCTTTCCACAGTCTCTTTCTTTATCATTTATCTTCTTTCCCTCCTTTTTTTAATTATTTTTTCTTTACTCTCTTCTCTCCTCTTCTCCACTTTCTTCTTTTTCTTTCCCCTTCTTCATTTTTTTCTCATTTTCTCTTCTTATCTATCCCTTTCTTTTCTCTCTTCTCGTTTTCTCTTTTCCTTTTTACCTTTCTTTTTCTTTCACCTTTCTCATTTTTTCCTGTTCTCCATTTCTCTCTGATTTCCTTCCCGTTTTTCTCCCTCCTTCCTTCTCTCATTCCCCTCCTCCCTCTTATCGTTTCTCCTCCTCTTCTTCTCATCTCTTCTCTTCCTCC
>NC_087173.1:9897985-9900485 GCF_035594125.1 Scylla paramamosain
TAGGTTTTTCTAAAGGGGATTAACGGTGTGGTAGAAACTGTGGAAGTGTTGGTGTGTGTGTGTGAGTGTGTGTGTGGGGGTGGTGATATGTGTATGCTGTGGATAAGAGAGAGGGAGAGAGAAAGAAAGAGCTAGACAGAGAGACTGATAGATAGATAGATAGGCAGACATACACACAGAAAGATAGATAAATAGATAGACAGACAGACAGACAGACAGACAGACAGACAGACAAATCAGAACCTAAAGAGGAAAAATGTCTTATATACACAGAAGTCACTGACACACACACACACACACACACACACACACACACCGCACGGCTTAATTGGACACCCTTGTTCGCTCATTCCACCTACACAGGTAAGTCCCTCAAGTGAGAAATTGCTTATTATAAATATCCACCTGACGTCAGACCTACACACCTGTCCCGCACACCTGTCTCTAAATCTGTCTCCCCACACCTGTCCCCCACACACCTTTTTACTTTTATTTACCTGTACCATGAGAGAGAGAGAGGGAGAAAGGGAGGGCAGACAGACAGATAGAGAAACCCAATCAGACAGACAGACCGATAGACAGATAGACAGACAAACAGGTAGACAGACAGACCGATAGACAGACAGACCGATAGACAGACAGACAGAGAACAAACAGAAATGGGTCTTACAAGGACTGGAGAGAGAGAGAGAGAGAGAGAGAGAGAGAGAGAGAGAGAGAGAGAGAGAGAGAGAGAGAGAGAGAGAGAGAGAGAGAGAGAGAGAGAATGGATGACCTTGATGAATATGTACGAGTAATGTTCCTTTCATATTAGGATTCTCTCTCTCTCTCTCTCTCTCTCTCTCTCTCTCTCTCTCTCTCTCTCTCTCTCTCTCTCTCTCTCTCTCTATAGCGTAGTACAAAATTGGAGCCTTTTTTCAGCGAATCATCGTAACTTGTGCTCGCGATTATAAGTATCTAGAGAATTTAGTATAATTTCCTCTAATCTGCCGCGGCCTCATAGACTCTCCGCCTCGCCTCTTCGTGAAAGTGAATAATTTTTACCTTGTTCTATTATACACGCCCTGATCACGTAGCCAGAACCGGTTCCCGACGTGTGTGTGTGTGTGTGTGTGTGTGTGTGTGTGTGTGTGTGTGTGTGTGTGTGTGTGTGTGTGTGTGTGTTTCTTTCTTGTTTTATTTTATGGTCATTGATTTAATGAAGTGAATGTGTGTGTGGGGGGCGTATTGAAAGAGAGATAGATAGATAGATAGATAGATGGATGGATGGATAGATAGATAGATAGATAGATAGATAGATAGATAGATAGATAGATAGATAGATAGATAGATAGATAGAGAGAGAGAGAGAGAGAGAGAGAGATGATGCTTTTCTCTCTCTCTCTCTCTCTCTCTCTCTCTCTCTCTCTCTCTCTCTCTCTCTCTCTCTCTCTCTCTCTCTCTCTCTCTCTCTCTCTCTCTCTCTCTCTCTCTCAATCTACATGAACATGCATATTTACGTAGTCATGCACACACAGTATACTCATTCACCTACACGAAGTACATACATACATACATACATACCTACATACATACATACATACATACACTAGGAAAGAAAATATCAGGTGTCTTTTTTTTCCACTTCTTATTTATATTCAACTCTATTAGTGTTCTTCATGTTCTTTCATCCACTCTCTTCTGTTATTCGTCTTTTTTATCTCTCTCTCTCTCTCTCTCTCTCTCTCTCTCTCTCTCTCTCTCTCTCTCTCTCTCTCTCTCTCTCTCTCTTCATTCTCTTTCCTTCTCATTTTATTCCTTCCTGGATTCTCTTTCCTTCTCTTCTTCATTTATTCCTTCATTCATTCTTTCCTGCGTTCCCTTCCTTCCTATCTTCATGCATTCCTTCATCCCTTCCTTCATTCCTTTTTTCATTCATTCTTTCATTCATTTCTGCGCTCCCTTCCTTCTTACCTTCTTTCCCTCATTCCTTCCTTTCTTCTCCTATTCATCTCTGACACAAGACCCTCCCTCTCTCCTTCCCTCCCTCCATTCATCCTCCCTCCCTCCCTCCCTCCCTTCCACCTTTCCCTTCTGCTTTCACCCTCCCTCGTTCCCTCTCTCCCCTCCCCCTCCTCCCTCACTCGCATCCTTTCCTTCCTCCAGTGAACCGCAGATAGCCCCTCCATCCCTCCACCCCTAGACACCTCCACACCTCCACCTGCTACCTCATCCCTCCCTTCCCTCCCTCTCTCCTTTCCTCCCTCACACAATTACGAGGCTGGGAGAGAGTGAAAGTTACGGTGTCTTGTGGCCTTTGGAGAAACGTGGACTGCAAGCCATCCCAGGACACGAAGGAGAAGGAGAGGGAGAGGGAGAGAGGGAGAAGGAGAAGGATTGATTCAAGTTTGTGGATGTGTAAGAGGATAAAATGTTTGTTGTTTAGGGGAAGGTAAGGGAGAGGGAGAGGGAGGGAAAGGGGGAAGAAGGGAGAGTGAGACAGGGAGAGGGAGTGTGTTGT
>NC_087173.1:9907985-9935485 GCF_035594125.1 Scylla paramamosain
CTGAGGTGGGAATGAGCGAAATAAAGCGAAGTACGAGAGTGTTAGTACTGAAATGACAAAGAAATGTTAGTGAAAATTTGTCTGTCTTGAGAACACACGATGTAAAGCAAAGTATGAGAGTGCATTTACTAGAAGGGAACAAATATGGAAGGAATAATTCATTACTGAGGTGGGAAAACAAGAAATAAAGCAGATTACTAGTGTGCATGCAATGAAAGAATAGAATAGCGAAAATATAGTGAAAATTTGTCTTTCTAAATAATACATAAAACAAAGGAAGGTACAAGAGTATGTGTGTGTGTGTGTGTGTGTGTGTGTGTGTGTGTGTGTGTGTGTGTGTGTGTTTGGTGAAAGGATAGAAAAGGAATCGTAAATTTTATCACTGGGAAGCCAAAC
The DNA here is from genome assembly GCF_035594125.1 of Scylla paramamosain. NCBI lineage: Eukaryota > Metazoa > Arthropoda > Malacostraca > Decapoda > Portunidae > Scylla > Scylla paramamosain. The sequence goes on from NC_087173.1 coordinate 9,908,382, forward strand.
AAGAGACGAGGTGCAGTGTGGGTAATATGAAATAGAAGGAAAATGCGCCGGAAAATGTGGGGAGTGATATGCTGAAGTAGGAGAGAAAGAATGAGGGAGTGAGTGAAAGTGAAAAGTCTTGGGAGTGAAATAAGAGAAACTGCAGGAGTTAATGAAAGCTTTGAATTGGTAACTGGATGAAAAATAGATATAGATGTTATATATTTATAAATAGATAGTACAGATGAGTGCTTAACAGTTATAAGTGAGTGTTGTGCTACGTTCACTAAAATCACGTGCTCTTTCTTCTCTTAACAAGTGTCATTCAGTAATTAGCAGAGTTTACATTTCACTTATATGAGAGAGCAAGATAACCCTTTTTTTTTTCTTTGCTTTCTTTTATCTCGTCTTTTTTTCCTTCCTTCACTTATTTAATTACCTTCCTTTCCTTCTTTTTCTTCTTTTCATACATTCATTCATTCATATATTTCTCTCCCCTACACGTGACAAAACCAGATAACACCCCAACCAAACAAAAATAAACATAACATACAAAGAAAGAAAAAAACTGAGAAACTCCCTCAATACCATTCAAACAGAAACAAACATACGAAATACAAGACAAATGAGGAAGATGGGAGCTCCAATTAGTTGCCCAGGTGTCGTCCAGGTGTTGTGATGCGTCTGCTGGCGGTGTGAGGTGGCACTGACTAAACTAGAGGTGCCTCGCTAAATAAGTTAAGGCTTTCAGAGTGTTTGGCGAGCCCCCAGCTACACATATACCGCCTCTCCTGTTGATCTTTCGGCTTCATGTGATTATAAAGTGGAGTGTGTGTGTGTGTGTGTGTGTGTGTGTGTGTGTGTGTGTGTGTGTGTGTGTGTGTGTGTGTGTGTGTGTGTGTGTGTGTGTTCATGTTATTTAGTGAGTTAGGGTAAGTTATATCTACCGTCTTGTTCTTGTAATTTTGAGTGTGTGTATTTGTGTAATATGTATGTATGTATGCGTGTATGTATGAATGTATGTCTTCCAGGGAGTATACCTCTATTTAAGTGAGTCGTGGTGAATTACATCTATCGTCAACTTGCATTCCTGATAATTTTGGGAGTTTCTGTACTCGTAATGTATGCATCTGTGTGTGTATGTATTTATGTGTGAATGTATGATTGTATGTTTGCCAGCGAGTATATCACATGCATTCAAGTGAGATGCAGTGAAGAATATCTCCCATCCAGTTGCATTCTTGGAAATTTTGAGAGAGCCTCTGTATCTATGTATGTATGTATGAATGCATGTATGAAAGAATGTCTGTCAGCGTGTATATCCTACGTATTCATGTTATTTGTATGAGTCGTAGTGAATTATATCTTCCATCAAGTTGCATTCCCGGAACTTTTGAAAGAGTGTCTGTACCTTTGAATGAATGCGTGTACTTACGTATGTTTATATGTTTGCGAGCGAGTATATCCATGTATAATTCCGGGATTCGGTATAAAAATTAATCACATTATTTTTTTTTTTCAAAGCTCATGTTCAGATGATGATACTTAAGCTGCATGATATTAATTAAACAAACACACACACACACACACACACACACACACACACACAGAGAGAGAGAGAGAGAGAGAGAGAGAGAGAGAGAGAGAGAGAGAGAGAGAGAGAGAGAGAGAGAGAGAGAGAGAGACATGACAGTGACACGAGCTATCAAGTACAGTGCAGAGAGTGACACGTGTCGATACCCAGGGCTGTGTGACACTAACAGAAGCATTTTATCGAGTGCAATGCCTCTCTATTATTATTATTATTATTATTATTATTATTATTATTATTATTATTATTATTATTATTATTATTACTGTGTTATTTTTATAGAGATAGGTTTTAAAATAGGGAGTATTCATCATATTCCCTTTAATCAGTAAAAGACGCCCTATATCTGTAGAGAGAGAGAGAGAGAGAGAGAGAGAGAGAGAGAGAGAGAGAGAGTGTGTGTGTGTGTCTGTGTGTGTGTGTGTGTGTGTGTGTGTGTGTGTGTGTGTGTGTGTGTGTGTGTGTGTGTGTGTGTGTGTGTGTGTGTGTGTGTGTGTGTGTGTGTGTGTGTGTGTGTGTGTGCCCACAGCAGATCTCGTCTCGTTTATTTCCGGCTTCCATTCTGGCGTTCATAATTAGCTGCGGATAAAGAAAAATCAATACCACTTAAGTCCAGGTTGCTTTGTTGATATCATTCCTGCAGGAGGAGGAAGAACAAGAACAAGAAAAAGAAGGTGTAGAAAGCTAAATTCAAAGAAAAGGAAGCAAGGAAAGGAAGGAAGAAATATGAAGAAAGAAGGGGAATTGGAGGAGTAAAAAGAATAGGTTGAATATAGAAAATAAAGAAGGAAAACAGAAGATAAAGAGGAAATGCCTTTGAAGAAGAGGAGGAGAAGAAAAGGAAAAGAAAACGTAATGACAAGAAGAAGCTAAAGCGAAAAGTGGAAAAATAAGAAGGAAAAAGAGAAGAAAAGGAGAGGAGAAAAGACGAAGTTACGTATAAAAGATGAGAAAAAAAGAAAGCAAGAGGAAGAGGAAGAGGAAGACTAGGAGGGAGAAAAGAAGGAAGGAAGAGAGCGCTAAAAATGAGAAGGTGGAAATAAAAAGAGATAATTACCAGGAAATTGAATAAAGCAGGAAGGAAAATACGTGAATGTCCCCCCTCTCTCTCTCTCTCTCTCTCTCTCTCTCTCTCTCTCTCTCTCTCTCTCTCTCTCTCTGGGACGTAAATATTTCATGTCTTGCGTCATCCACGTGTGTTAGGAAGGGAAGGAGGGAAGAGGAGGAGGAGGAGGAGGAGGAGGAGGAGGAGGAGGAGGAGGAGGAGAAAGGGGAGGGGGAGGGAGGGATAATGTTGGTTGCTTACATCACCATAAACCCGTAGGGAAAAGAGGAAGACATTGAATGATGCTAGTAATTGTTCTAGTAGTGGTGATGGTAGTTGTTGTTGTTGTTGTTGTTGTTGTTGTTGTTGTTGTTGTTGTTGTTGTTGCTGTTGTTGTTTGTAGTGGTGATAGTGGTGAGGGAGATGATGATAGTGGAGGATAGTAGTATTATAGTGTGAAGTGGTAGTAGTAGTAGTAGTAGTAGTACTAGTAGTAGTAGTAGTAGTGATGGTGGTGGTGATGGTAGTAGTGGTGGTGGTGATTATGACAATATAATAATAATAATAGTAATAATAATAATAATAATAATAATAATAATAATAATAATAATAATAATAATAATAGATAATAACAAAAAGTAATACTAAAAATAGTCGAGAGAGAGAGAGAGAGAGAGAGAGAGAGAGAGAGAGAGAGAGAGAGAGAGAGAGAGAGAGAGTGAGTGAGTGAGCGACGAGAGACAAACGGGAAACAGAGAGACAGACAGAGACAAAATGGTAAGCAGTTTAACCACCACCGTCACTGCCGCCACCACCACCACAACCACCTGCGTAAGTGAAAGTAATGGTTGACTTGGCAACACTGCACGACCCGACCCATACCCGCACTCCGTTTTTTGTTACCGTTCCCCGTTTTTTGTTCGTAGCATCTTCGTTTTCATCACTTTTCCTCGAGCTATTGTTTGCGTTAAGTGTGTGTGTGTGTGTGTGAGAGAGAGAGAGAGAGAGAGAGAGAGAGAGAGAGAGAGAGAGAGAGAGAGAGAGAGAGAGAGATTCTGTGGTGAAGCTTCTAACCGCAACCAAACCTAGTAACTTAAGATTTTGGTACCCAGTCTCTCTCTCTCTCTCTCTCTCTCTCTCTCTCTCTCTCTCTCTCTCTCTCTCTCTCTCTCTCTCTCTCTCTCTCTCTCTCTCTCTCTCTCATCACCATCACCACCACCTTTTCCATCACTATCATCAACACCACCACCACCATCCTCCTCCTCCTCCTCCTCATCATCATCATCATCATCATCATCATCATCATCATCATTACCACCACCACCATCACTACCACCATCATCACCATCATCACCATCATCATCACCACCATCATCATCACCATCATCACCATCATCATCATCATCATCACGAGACACTCACTGCTTCCGTGATCTGCTTCGATCCATCATTCTGAAGCAATTGTTCGAACCACCTGCTTGAACTTTAGGTCAGAGGTCGATTCGAGATTTCGCTGTAATGAGAGAGAGAGAGAGAGAGAGAGAGAGAGAGAGATTGTACGTCTTTTGGTGTGATAGAAATTGTAGTTGTAGTGTTTAGTAGTAGTAGTAGTAGTAGTAGTAGTAGTAGTAGTAGTAGTAGTAGTAGTAGTAGTAGTAGAAGTAGCAAGTGTAGTAACATTTTCAGCACCGATATTTCCTTTTCAAAATCGTTCACTTCAAGACGTTTCAGTTCTTCATTTAAACACACAAACACAAAAACATTTCCAGACACAACATAAAAACACACACAAACCGAATCCAAAACCTCAAAACAACGCCAATAGCCAAACAAAATCACAGAAAAAAAATAACACTTTTAAAACAAACCCCACATGAACAAACAGCGCTTCACAGGCATAGACAGACACGAACAAAAATAAATAACAAGAATAACAAAGCACATGATCACAGGAACCTCACTAACAACAATAGCAAAACACTTAAAATCATAAAAACACTTAAAAAAAAAACACATACAAAACAAAAAGCAATAAGAAAAACAAAGTACTCATCAAATGCATGAGAACACAAGCACATCGTAAAAAAAACACTGAGGGATCATGCCCCTGCGGAACACCTACCTTGAGGGAGGAACGCCTCGCCTACCCGTGATAGAAACTATTGTAAATATGAACGCCGGGGCACTTTTCCAGCTGGTTTTATACTCCCTGTGCCTCTAGCCTTCCAGAACTCCAAAATCAAATAACTACATGGATTTTCCTTGTTATTTCTTTACAATCCACTCATTTACTGCTATTTAAAGGCTCTCTAAACTCTATCTTGTGTCTGTTTTAACTTCTAGTAGTGGAATTATTCGTGTCTAATCTAGTATGTTAAAAAATCCTGGTGACTTTTGTGAGAGGAGCATCTTCTGAACTTGAGCTCATCCTCGTGTGCTGATTGGTCCAGGCTGCCTGTGACGTCAGCATCCAGGCTCATTCTCGTGTTCTAATTGGCTGGAAGCATCGTGACGTCACGCAGCCGCCGCTTCCAGGGTCTCCTAAATGAAAGTGAATCTTGTTGTTGTCACTTTTTCTTTCGTTGGGTTTTCTTTTTTCTTTTATTCCCTTTGTTGATGCTATGCTGGTTTAAAGATTCTCTCTCTCTCTCTCTCTCTCTCTCTCTCTCTCTCTCTCTCTCTCTCTCTCTCTCTCTCTCTCTCTCTCTCTCGCTCATCATCATCATCATTTTCTTCTCATCTCATTCTATCTCTCTCCTTCTTCCGCATTATCTGTCTCCTCATCCACATCATTCTTTTACTAATCTGCTATCCGTTATTCCTCCTCCTCCTTCACCTCATCCTCTTCCTTCTCCTCCTTTTCCTCCTCCTCCTCCTCCTCCTCCTCCTCCTCCTCCTGCTCCTCGTCCTCATATTTGTTGCCATGCGTGTTTTTATTTCGGATGCTGACGCCATCTTGGTCTTTGTTTGTGAAGCCTTTTATTTATTTTCATTATCTCATTCTTTCCTTATTTTTCTTTTCTTTTTTCTTTTCTTTATTTTCTCTTTCCTTACGAAGCGAAAGAGAGAAGGTTTTCAGACTTCCGGTTCTAGAGTTTGCGCGTGTGTGTGTGTGTGTGTGTGTGTGTGTGTGTGTGTGTGTGTGGGCGCGTTGGTATGTAAATATATATTGTGTGTGTATGTGTGTGTGTGTGTGTACCTTTTTATGTATGTATGTAGGTATGTATGTATGTATGTACGTTTCCTTTATAGTCCTGTGTGTACCTTTCACCTTTTCCTCCTCCTCCTCCTCCTCCTCCTCCTCCTCCTCCTCCTCCTCCTCTGTGATTCCTACATCTCCTCTTTCCCTCTTCCCTTCCTCCTTTCTCGCTTCTTCTCTTTTTGTCTTCTTCTCCTGTAATTAAAAACCATTCATTCATGAAATTTCTCTTTCCTCAAGCAGCAACACATGAGAGCAAAACTTTTAGCAACACAATGTTTCAACACCGTAACCTTCAATCATCATCATCATCATCATCATCATCATTTGTCATCGTATTTTATCGTCACTAGTATCATCATCACTATCATTAATTTCCTACAATACAATATCAACTCTATTCTGCAAAGCTACAATACTTTCAGCAACACAATATCTCAACACTACAAGCCTCTCTCATCATCATCATCATCATCATCGTCGTCATCATTGCTACAACACAATATCAGCTCTTTATTCGACAAAACTACAACACAAACACAACTTTCTGTCCTTCATTTATACAACAATACAAAATAACACAAAAAAAACACACCATATTGCAAACACCAAGATAAACAAAGCACCGCACAAATACAGCTTTCCATTCGACATTTATACAACTCAAAACAACACTCAGTAGAAAACGATGCCAAAAAACACACCATACTGAAAACTATCATGAAAACGGCAACATGATTACAACACTGCAACACACACACAACACAACACAACACAACTCAACACAACACAACACAAGGTAAACAGGAAGCACATGAAGAACAAAGGCGAGTGTTCTGTACAGCCACAAGTCCTTCCCTGGCAAGCACAGCAACTCAAACAACACAAACAACACAAACAACACAAAAGACGAGGGAAGAAAAAATGGGAGTATAGAGTTACATCTCTCTCTCTCTCTCTCTCTCTCTCTCTCTCTCTCTCTCTCTCTCTCTCTCTCTCTCTCTCTCTCTTAGCTTCCACTCCTCTTCCTGTCTCTCTTCTCTTCTTCTTCCTTTCTCTTGTATCTCTGTTTTCTCTTCTTTCTCTTCTTTTCTTCCCTCTCCTTCTTTTCTCCTTTTTCTCTCTTGTCTCTTCCATTCCCCTCCATGTCCTTCTCCCTTTTCTTCTCTCTCCCTTTATTTTCTCTCTTCTAGTTCCCTCCCTTTTTGTCAATATGTCCTTTTATCTCCATGTCTCCATTCCTCCCCTCCTTTCCTCCATTCCTTCTCCTCCCTCCTTTCCCTTCCCTTTCAGTTACACGTCCCCATCTCCCCCACTCCTTCCTCCCTCCCCCTTTCCCTTCCCCTTCCATCCCCTCCACTCCCTCCCTCCCTCCTCCACCATCCCTCCTCCCACCGGGCCTGCCTCACCTCTTCCTCACCTCTCCCTCATGACCTCGTCCTTTCATCCTCCCTTCTCTCATCTCTCCACCCAACGCCCACATGTCTCCTCCTCCTTCCTCCTCCTCCTCCTCCTCCTCCTCCTCCTTCTCCTCCTCCTGAATAAGACTCAGGAAATTCTTAATGTTTGTTAGTGTATAATGCTTTCAAATGATTCTAATTAAGAGAGAGAGAGAGAGAGAGAGAGAGAGAGAGAGAGAGAGAGAGAGAGAGAGAGAGAGAGAGAGAGTAGTGAAAGGAATAGTTGTGGGAGGAAGGAAGAAAGGAAAGCAAAGAGAAAGGGGAGGGAGGAGACGCGGACATGAGACGAGGAGGAGGAGGAGGAGGAGGAGGAGGAGGAGGAGGAGGAGGAGGAGTGATTGGGAAAAGAAGAAAGAATATAAGTTTTTACTCGAGATGAAATAGGAAGACTGAATACTTTCTCTCTTTCTCTCATTCCTCCTCCTCCTCTTCCTCCACGTCATCTTCTTCCTTCAACCTCCTCGATTTTTTTCACATTTTTTATAACCTCGTGAATAAGATATCGTACCCTCTCTCTCTCTCTCTCTCTCTCTCTCTCTCTCTCTCTCTCTCTCTCTCTCTCTCTCTCTCTCTCTCTCTCTCATCACTACCCTCCCATCTCCCCTCCCTCACTCCTTCCTTACCCTTCCTCCCCCTTCCCTCCCTCCCCCCACACACACCCAATAGTACTGTATTCTCATTGGGAACCATTGAGGGATAAAATACTCCTTCTCCAGCTCACTGATCCTCTTTAAGGCGATTGTAACCTCCTCCCAATAGGATTCCAATGAGCTAATTTGTGGGTTGAGTTTCTGCCACACTAGTAAACACGTCCTTGGCGGAGAGAGAGAGAGAGAGAGAGAGAGAGAGAGAGAGAGAGAGAGAGAGAGAGAGAGAGAGAGAGAGAGAGGGAGGGAGAGAGACATGGGTAACAGAAGACAATGCAGTTCTCTGTAGAAAGTAAAAAGAAGAGTGAAAATATTATTGAATTGAATAAGCAACTTCAGAATATTCATCAAGATTTTTGTTCCTTCCTGTCTCTCAGCAAGTTGGGACAAGATGTTTTTTTTTTTTTTTATGTATTTCTTTTGTTGTACTTTCTTCTATTCTCTCTCTCTCTCTCTCTCTCTCTCTCTCTCTCTCTCTCTCTCTCTCTCTCTCTCTCTCTCTCTCTCTCTCTCTCTCTCTCTCTCTCTCTCTCTCTCTCTCCAATTACCTCGAAGCTTTATTTCCACAACCATAACTTGACAACTTTCTCTCCACTTTTCTGGATGAATGGAGAAGTGACTAGGTGGAGGAAAGGGGGAGGGAAGGAGGAGAGAAGGGAGAGGAGGCAGGGAGGGAGGAAAAGTAGGAGAATGGACTCAATTTAGGGACAGAGAGGCAGGTAGCTTTGGAGGGAGGGAAGGGAGGGGAATGGAGGGATGGAGAGAAGAAGGGAGGGACGGAGGGATGGAGGAAAGTCAACCAGGTCACCTCTGCTAATGGTGGAGGACAGGTGTACTTATCAACAGGTGAACAAACTCTCTCTCTCTCTCTCTCTCTCTCTCTCTCTCTCTCTCTCTCTCTCTCTCTCTCTCTCTCTCTCTCTCTCTCTCTCTCTCTCTCTCTCTCTCTCTCTCTCTCTCTCTGTGTGTGTGTGTGTGTGTGTGTGTGTGTGTGTGTGTGTGTGTGTGTGTGTGTAACCTTCAGCCAACTTAATTTAACTTAACCTAACCTAACTTAACTTAGCCTAACTTAACCTAACCTAATTTAACTTAACCAAGCTTAACCTAACTTAAATTAATCTAACCTAACAACCAAACACATAACATAACTTTACCTTACCTTCTCTCTCTCTCTCTCTCTCTCTCTCTCTCTCTCTCTCTCTCTCTCTCTCTCTCTCTCTCTCTCTCTCTCTCTCTCTCATCAATTAATTCCCAGGCATTGCGTCACACAATCGCCTCTGGATCAGAAAAAAGGTCAAATTTCGCCGCAAGATTAAATGATTTAGATTTAAACGAATGAGTGTCAGGAATGTTGATCAAATTTATGTGGAATCCATTCATTTTGTGTCTTTTCTTTAATATTTTGTCTTTTTCTGAGGGTTTTGTGTTTTGTTTGTGGCAAGGGAGTTTTTGTGGGATATTCAGCAAGGTGTTTTTTTTATGTATTTAATTTATTTTGTTTTGTTTATTTTGTTTGTTTGTTTATTTTTCCTTTTTTCTTTTTTTTCTTTTTTATTTTATAGTTTCTTGTTCCTCGTTTCGTTAAGATTTTCTAAACTATTATTATTTTGAATGTGGGTTGTATTATCTTTGTATTATTTTATGGATTTTATTTCATTCTCTTTTCTTTTTCTTTTTCATTTTCTTTTGGGGAGGGAAGTTCTACGAAATAAATAAATGAAACAAATTTTTGGTTTAGATTTTTTTTTATTTTAGTCTTTTTTTTATTTTTTTCTGTGGGTGAGAAAATTTATTATTGTTGTTCCTTTCTCTCTCTCTCTCTCTCTCTCTCTCTCTCTCTCTCTCTCTCTCTCTCTCTCTCTCTCTCTCTCTCTCTCTCTCTCTCTCTCTCTCTCTTTAGGTTTCACTTTTGTGCTTTCTTTTCTTTGATTCCTTTCAAATTTTTCTTTTGAGTTTTTTTTTTTTTCTTAGTGCGAAATATTATATTGTTTTCTTTTTTTACGTTCCAGTTTTGTGTCTTTTCACTTACTGCTAACTCTCTCTCTCTCTCTCTCTCTCTCTCTCTCTCTCTCTCTCTCTCTCTCTCTCTCTCTCTCTCTCTCTCTCTCTCTCTCTCTCTCGTTCCTTCCTCAAAATGTGCAACAGCTGTTTTTCCTCCTCCTCCTCCTCCTCCTCCTCCTCCTCCTCCTCCTCCTCCTCCTCCTCCTCCTCCTCCTCCTCCTCCTCCTCCTCCTCCTCCTCCTCCTCCTCCTCCTCTGCCTTTTACTTTTTCTTCTTTAATCAAGAAGATGTTTTCTTTCCCCACAATTAAGAAACTCACACAAACTCACTCCTCTTCTATTTTCTCTCTCCTCTTTTTTTCCTTTCTTTCTTTCTTTTCTTTTCTTATATTTAATTACTTCTGCTTTTGTGTGTGTCTCTTCTTCATCCGGGTGCTTTTTTTATTTTTATTTATCTATTTTATTTTTGTTTCTTGATCTTCCTTTTTTTTCTTCTTCTTCTTCTTCTTCTTCTTCTTCTTCTTCTTCTTCTTCTTCTTCTTTTACCTCACTCTTAAACGAAGATTAAGAGGAGGCCTGATATTGCTTTACAAAATTTTTTAAGGGCTTCACAAATATGAGACCTGAACTCCACCTAGCAATCAGCAGATCTTACAAGAAATAATGGCTTCAAAATAATAGGTAAGCGATTTCAAACAAATGAAGCCAAACATTTTTTCTTTAATTGTGTCATAAATATTAGAGTTGTCTTCATTCAAGCGTCGTTCACTCAGGTCCTTTTGACTCATTTAAAACCCCCTCTTGTTAACTATCTACAAATTAGTCCCCGGCTGTCATTATTCGTGTCTGAATGACGAACACGTTCACTTTAATTATCTGTCATCTGATGGGGGTATGTTTCACTAAGGAAGAAAAGGAACTATTGTGTAAGAAAGAAAATGTATTGGGTCTTAGTGTTGGTTGGGTTCCTCGGTGACTTACTATACTGACTCCATCATAGTATTGGTAAAAGTAAAGAGGTCCTTGTACAGCAACTAACCCATCACTATAGTCACTTAGTTAAAATATATCCCATAGATTTTAAGGTAGAAGAAACGTCTCTACAGATGACGTAAATAATAGGATTGTATGTACCCTCCATAGACATCATCTCTTTCTAACTTTCCTCTCAAATTCCATGTTGATTTTCCATACTGCATGGTACCATCTCCTTTTCCCGGCCACCTTCAGCTGGAGGGTTGGGAAGAGCATTCTTCTGTGCTATCCTGTCTCTCCTATTATTAACGTAGAATAGTTACCCAGACAGTCTAGTAAGGACCTCAGGGTGTTGCTGTTTGGACTTCCTTTGTATTCCTATATATTTGTATTCCTTGTATTCCTCCTCCTCCTCCTTCTTTTCCTCCCATGTGGTCTAGTGGCTAGGATACCTGGCTTTCACCCAGGAGGCCCGGGTTCGATTCCCGGCATGGGAATCAGCTTTTTGAACGTAAACAAAACACCCGGGCCAGACAAGATATCACCCAGGCTTCTTAAAGAAGCAAGAAATGAGCTCGTGAAACCGCTTATGATTTTATTCAATTAAATTTTACTAGCGGGTAAAGTTCTCCACGAATGGAAACTAGCAAATGTCACGCCAATCTTTAGAAAAAGGAAATAAATTTCTCCCAGCCAATTACAGACCGATCAGTCTCAGTAGTGTGCAGGCTGATGGAAACAATAATAAGAAATAAAATTATTAAATATTTAGAAGAAAATAAAATAATAAAGGATTCGCAACACGGTTTCAGAACCAAGCGTTCCTGCTTAACGAACTTACTAGACTTTCTTTTATGAAGTATTTAACTCGTATGACGAGACAAAAGCTGTTGATATTATCTACCTTGATTTCCAGAAAGCTTTCGACACTGTTCCCCATAAGAGACTCATCAGTAAAGTAAAAGCTCACCGCATTGCCGGAAACATACTGAAATGGCTGAGAGACTGGCTCTCTGACAGAAAACAGTGTTGTGATAAATGGAAAAGAGTCAGAGTGGCAAAAGGTAAATAACGGCGTTCCTCAAGGTTCTGTATTAGGACCAGTACTTTTTTATAATGTACTTTAATGATACTGATGAAGGGATAAATTGCAAAATAAGTAAATTTGCAGACGACACCAAAATAACAAGTAGAGTAACGTCTGTGTCACAATGGCAGGAACTGCAGTGTGACCTCAATAAACTAACAAGCTGGGCAGAAAAATGGCAGATGAGATTCAAAATATAGAAAAGTGTAAAATTCTACATATCGGAAGCAACAATGTTTAGGCGATATATGTAATGAACAACATGCCACTGTCAAGCACCGATAAAGAAAAAGATCTTGGTGTCGTTGTGTCAAACGACCTAAAGCCGAGTCAACGCTGCACAGAAACAGTAAAGACGGCAAATAAATTAGTAGGGTTCATTGGAAGAACCTTTGAATTTAAATCAGAAAAGGTTATACTTGCCTTATATAACTCACTGGTACGCCCTCATCTATAATACTGTGTACAGTTCTGGTCACCATATTACAAAAAAGACATTGAAAAAGTAGAAAAGATACAGCGCAGAGTCACAAAGATGATTCCAAGATTGCGTAATAAGCCGTATGAGTGACGATTGGAAGAACTAAAGCTACTTAGTTTAACAAAGCGCAAGATAAGAGGAGACCTAATTGAAATGTTCAAAATTTTCAAAGGATATAGTAACATTGATGTACATAAATATTTTACCATTGATCATTCTAACCTAACAAGAAATAATGGATTCAAGATTATACCTAAACGTTTTAAATCCCACGAGGCCAAACATTTTTTTCTTTAATCGTATAGTATATATATGGAATAAACTTCCTGCAGAAATTGTGAACAGCAATACTATTGAATCATTCAAAAATAAAATAGACAAATATTTAAAAACAAATCCCCAGCAAGCTCTCTTCTTGTCCGAATAATTACTAAATTCACTAATAAACTCTTATTTTACAGACACCAGCTTTATTATAAATTGTATTAACTTTCAGATAGGCATATAGAGTTCACCGTAGGGTGAATAGTAGAACTTCCTTTCAACCTTTCTTATGAAAATTCCATGTCAGTTTTTCCATACTGCATGGTACTGCTGGAGGGAGTGGTGGGTGGGGAGGAGCCTTCTACTGTGCTGTCCTGTCTCTCTTCCCTGCAGCTAGTTAGAAGTAGTTACCAAACAGCCTTGAAAAGACCAAAAGGTCTGTTGCTGTTTGGCTTTCCTTTGTATTCCTTTGTATTCCTCCTCCTCCTCCTCCTCCTCCTCCTCCTCCTCCTCCTCCTCCTCCTCCTCCTCCTCCTCCTCCTCCTTCTCCTCCTCCTCAATACACATATATAATTCAATTAACAGAGATAACATAACAACTCTGCTACCACACCACAATTATCCCACACGCCCACGTGAAGACCTTGTACCCCAACATAACTTAACCATCTTTCAACATTCACTATCCCACTCTGGTCCTAAAGTATGAAATTCTGTGCCAAATCAGATAAAAACATCACCCACCGCACGTTCATATAGAAAACATTATAGGATCAATCTGTTGACTCAATACTAACAACACATTGCCCACACTCTTTATATATATATATATATATATATATATATATATATATATATATATATATATATATATATATATATATATATATATATATATATATATATATATATATATATATATATATATATATATATATATATATATATATATATATATATATATATATATATATATATATATATATATATATATATATATATATATATATATATATATATACACTCTGTACATACTGTCTGGTTAATATTTATCATATACATGTATAATGTGTTGAAAACATGGTGATAACATTTATAATTTATAATTAAAACTATTACTGAGCTTCTTCAACTTGTTAGGAGTTGTTATAGAGTCAGCATTGCACGCTGCTGGCATTAAAACTTATCTGGGGTAAGAGCTATTTAATTTACATAATACTATGTAGACGAGATAGTGACTTAATGTGTGAATATTATATAAAGACATGTTGCTTAAAAACCATTTTTTTTTCTTACTATGGGCTACTTGCATTTCAATCTAAAATATTTATTATATATCCTGGTGTTGCTACAATAATGAAGTGTTTCAAGTGTTTCCTCCTTGTTGATACTTTTCACTTTTGTTCCTTGTTCTCTCTCTCTCTCTCTCTCTCTCTCTCTCTCTCTCTCTCTCTCTCTCTCTCTCTCTCTCTCTCTCTCTCTCTCTCTCTCTCTCTCTCTCTCTCTCTCTCTCTCTCTCTCTCTCTCTCTCTCTCTCTCTCATTAGGGTTTGAAAAGAGTAATGTAAATCTCATAAGTTTTCAGCTTCCGTCTCTGATCTCCTCCTCCTCCTCCTCCTCCTCCTTGTCGTCATTGTCACTCACTTACATCAACAAAGGGCAATATCAGCAACTATTTCAGTGTTTTGTCATTCAATTTCAGCTTCATTAAAGCTGTTATTATTATTTTTATTTTTATTATTATTTTTATTATTATTTTTATTATTATTATTATTATTATTATTATAATTATTATTATTGTTGTTGTTGTTGTTGTTGTTGTTGTTGTTATTCTTATTCGTATTTAATTATTATTATTGTTGTTTTTGTTGCTGCTGCTGTTGTTGTTGTTGTTGTTGCTGTTGTTGTTGTTGTTTATTTTGTTGTTGTTGCTGTTGTTACAGGTGGGGTTTGGTGGTGGTAGTGTTATTATTATTATTATTATTATTATTATTATTATTATTATTATTATTATTATTATTATTATTATTATTATCATTATTATTATTGTTGTTGTTGTTGTTGTTGTTATTATTATTATTAACATCATCATCATCATCATCATCATCATTACCATCATCATCTTCATCATCGGCATCATCATCATCATCATTATTACTATTATTATCAACAGCCATGCTAGAATTACATTTATTTCTCTGTCTGTCTGTCTGTCTGCATGTCTGCAAAAATACCTGTAAATGTTATGCTTGGATTTCAGTAACTTTTCGTGGAAAAGTCAAGGAATAATTGATGCGCTTTGGAGGGAATCACATTATTCTCTGTTGATTTCGTTTTGCTTTTCTTTCTTTTTATGTATGTCATTTATTTTGTCTTTTTAACTCTTCTGGTGGTGGGGTGTTTATGTGTACGTATGTGTGGTAGTGGTGATGGTGGTGGTGGCTGGCATTCTACTTTTTTTCTGCTCTGCTCACTTCACTGATGCAAAACCTAACCAGTATCTTCGCTCTTTCATCCCCTTCAACCCGTGTCTGTCCTACGCTCTTACTTTAGACCTAGATCACCCGATTTTACGAAGCTTCACGGGTGCTGTGCGTTGTGTCCAGCAAGATTCTTGGTCTAAAAGTATCTAGCACCGTACGATTTGGAGTTGCAATGAACTAATTCGATTTGTTACCAGGAGCCACGTGGGTTGTAAGGGATAACGGTGCATTCTGGAACTATCTATGTGTTTCTGTATACCCTACTGCCTCCTCGTACCTCCACCACCACCATCGCCACCTCCACCACCACCACCACCACCACCACCACCACCTTTCCCACTCCTATTACCCTCTCTACTAACACTAATAATCTCTTTAACTCTGAAATTGCCTGCGTGTTTTTTTTTTTTTGTTTTTTTTTTTGTATACCCTATTCCCCACTCCTATCTCCAACACTACTATCACTGCTACCACCATCACTACCTTTGCCACACCTCTCACTCTCTCTACAACACTAATAATCCCCATCGATAACCCAGATAACTCTTCGCCATTACAATGCACGCAACACCAGCAACACCAGCACAATGAACAGAGATAAAAAAAAAAAAAATGATAAAAAATAAAGGAAAATGATGGTAATACATCTTTACATAGAGAACAAAAGAAGAGTTAATACGGTAATATAGATAAAAAGGTACGTTATTTAATTCATTACCGTGGATTCGTGTGTGTATTATTGTTCAGTGAATGAAAAACGGGGTAGTATAAAGAGATGATAATAATACATATTCATACATATATCTGAAAACAAACAAACAAACAGTGGATTTAATTCTGTGATGTGAATGGATAGTTCTTTTTTTTTATTTACTTATTTTTATGGCGTTAGATTTATGCATTGAATTGTGTGTTAAAAGGAATATAGATGTTAATTATTAAGTCAGCAACGTTTTTTTTATTAGGTTTATGTTATTGAACCTTATTCTACTTGTTTTTATTTTTTTATTTTTTTTTTTTTTGTTTTTTGTTTTGTGTGTGTCTAGGACAAAATTATAACAAAAGGAAAACACTAGATTATACATGAATCAAAAGAACAAATAGAAAAAAAGGTCAAATAAAAAGAAAAGAAAAGAAAAAACAATAAAAACAATAAAAAAACACGAACAAAAAAAAATACCGAACCAAACGAAAAAGAAAAATAGAAAAATAACAAACAAAACCAAAATAATAAAAGACCACAAAAAAATAATTCGGAGGCACCAAAAAGAGAAGGATGAGCAACACAAAAGGAGAAAAATAAAATTAGACAATAAAACAAAATTAAACAAGAACTAAGATAGAATGCCTAACATGAAAAGATTCCTCTCTTTATAGTTGCATTAAGAGAGAGAGAGAGAGAGAGAGAGAGAGAGAGAGAGAGAGAGAGAGAGAGAGAGAGAGAGAGATGTATTCATTAAACATCAAAGAAGTCACAAGCACAAGGTTAATGCAGTTTTTTATTTCTTTTTCTTTCTTTCTCTGTTTTATTATCTTTTTATGAACTTGCTAACTCATGTGAACGCTGAAATCCTTGCCATTGTCACTGTCATTCTTCTATTCTTTCCTACGCTGTCTTTTCTTTTTCCCATTCCAGGAGTAGAAAGACAAGTAATAATAATGTTTTTTCTCTTGCTTGTTCCTCGCCATGACCTCGCGCTGGTGTTCAAGTTTATCAAGTTTGTGTTATTGGGGTTTCTGTTGTTGTTGTTGTTGTTGTTGTTGTTGTTGTTTTGTGATACGAAAATGAAAATAACACTCATTAGAATCCGAGCAATTATCTCTGTGCCTTTGAAAAGAGTCGTGACGGGCGCCAGTAGTGTTTAAGAGTGCAAATCGTAGATGGAAGAAATGGTAAGTATTCTGAAACTCTTCGTTCTCTCACCGCGGAAATTATTATGGATTTCAGAGGCAGTGTTGCATCATTTTTCGGAACTCTCTAACAAACCTTGACAGACCTTGCTTCAAACGCTCCGCTGATTTTCGTCACTATGGTCAGGTGACAAAAGTGGATAATAAAGGCACTTCCTCTTGTGAATCAACTCGCGTAAGACCAGCCAGATGTAGAACTATGTAACAGTCTCTGAAACCCATAGTAGTCAGGTCCTCAATGGGTTATTTGCCTGTTGACGGTGTAAGATCCTTGTTAAAGCGTCACTGGAATCTTGAAAACACTTGACCTATCAGTAGTGTAGAATCTTTGTTTAACTATCACTAGAATCTTGAAAACACTCTTGAAATCTAATAGAACTTCCACTACAGCCTGTTAAGAGTGATAAATAAGACGAGGAAATCTTCTTGAATGCAGCGCTTGGTCTTTGCAAGGTTATACGAACGTAAATCGCAAATAATGAAAGGGAAAGAGCAATAGTATATGTTTTAAAATGAGAAAAGTTTTTTCCCTTTTAGCTGTATGGGAAAAATTGACAAATAGGTAAAAAAAAAAAAAAGTTCACTTGATTGTCACTGGAAAAATAGACTTCATACATAATATAATGAACTGCTGAATTATGTATTTTTTTTCTGGTAACTTTTGATAGAGACGAAACTTTTTCCATATATTTTTTTTCTACGTATATTGAGTATCGAGAATTACGTGTCGAGAGATGTCAGGCTGATCCCAAAATTAGAAGTCATTGCTGTGTAAAGATGAGACAGACGAACAGACAGACAGATAGACAGACAGACAGGCAGGCAAGCAGGCAGACAGGCTAAATGTTCATAATGATATATAAAATAGACATTAAAAAGAGATTGAACATTCTAGAAGTAATTGATGTGAATAATGAGACACACACACAGACAGACAGAAGGACAGACAGACAGACAGACAGCCAAACGATTAAACAAACGATCAGACAGACAAATTGCCTTCAATAATGCAATGGACATAGAATAGAGATAAAATATTCTTTGAACTTTTAATAATCATAATTCTTCCAGCATTTTTTTTATATATACACGTAAGCGAATAGATAATTCAAGGAATCCTGGACGCAAGAGATAAAATAATGGAATTCATTTTTTTCTTGTCTTACTTTAATCAGTCTTATCTTACCCTGTCGAGTAAAGCCTTTAGTAAGTCACCTTTTTATCTTATTCATCTCCCAAAAACAAATGCAAATGGATAAGCAGACAGCGAAATAAATGTGATAGGTAATGCAACAGAAAATATACACGAGACAAAGGGAAAAGAGACTTACTGAAAATGAATATAAAATAAAGTTAAATACACGGATTAGTAAAATAATACGTAGATGCATAATACACATAAATTAAAATGAGAATAAAATAAAAGATAAGTAAATAGTTTAAAATAATAAGTAAATGCACACATAAATAAATAAATAAACAAATAAATAAATAAATAAATCATAGAAAATAAAAGCAGCAAACTGTCCACTATTAATATTTTTTTGCAAACGTCACTTTTTTTTTCAGAAAGATAAATACACAAACAAATAAACGAATAACAGATACAATAAAAATTAACTTTCTCCGCTATCTATAATTCTTTTCCTAGATCACTTTATTCTTTCCCGTCTTTCACCTTCTGGAGGCCAAATTCCCCCTCCCAGTGCGTCTCCCCCTCCCCGCCTCCACCCATTCGTGCTTAAGGTCACGGGGGGATGGACGTCACCGTGACCTCACGTGACACCTGAAGGTCAGAGGTCATTCGTGCCTCATTAAGTAGGTCACGTTAGGAAAGGCATATCTCGTGTGTGTGTGTGTGTGTGTGTGTGTGTGTGTGTGTGTGTGTGTGTGTGTGTGTGTGTGTGTGTGTTGAAGTGAGGTGATGTAGGTTTGAGTGGATGGGGGTTTGAGTGGGTGGGGGTGGAGATAAGGGGAGCGGAGAGAGTAGAGTAGAGAGAGAACATAAGAATATAAGAACATGAGTAATAAGGAAAGCTGCAAGAAGCCATCAGGCCTACACGTGGCAGTCCCTGTGTGAAATATACATTCCTATTTCCACATAACATCTCCATCCATAAATCTATCTAATCTTCTCTTAAAGCTCCCTAATGACTTAACACTAATAGCTTGATTACTGAGTCCGTTCCATTCATCTACCACTCTATTTGAGAACCAATTCCTTCCTGTCTCTTTTTTAAACCGAAATTTTCAAGCTTGAACCTATTTTTTCTTGTTCTGGTCCTAAGAACTTTGCTTACGTCCCCCTTGTTATAACCCTTATACCACTTAGAGACTTGTATCAGAGAGAGAGAGAAAGTAGAGTAGAGAGAGAGAGAGAGAGAGAGAGAGAGAGAGAGAGAGAGAGAGAGAGAGAGAGAGAGAGAGAGAGAGAGAGAGAGAGAGAGAATAGTAAATGAGATCCTAAATAGAACCACACCCTACATTCTCTATCTCTCTCTACCCTCCACTCTCTCCTCTCCTCTCCACTTATCTCCTTTTCCCTGTCTCAGCCTCTCCCTCACAAACACCCCCTCCAGCCCTCCTTCCACCATCGTAACTCGAATGCCAGAAGAATATTCAGACAACCACCAAATCATTACCAAACAATCCACTACCAACCTTGACTTCCTTCTCAGTTCCTTCACCTCCCCGCCTTATTTTCCACCAACCCCCGCTAACTGAACGCAAATATGTTCCCACACTCCCCCTCTGCCTGGTGTGAGCGGGTCTGGGGGGAAGGGAAGCGGTGAGGAATAGCACGCAAAGGTCGAAGAGAAGTTTGGTTTTCTCCTTTTGAATATAAGAGGACTTGAGAATGAGTGAGGCCTTGAGGAGGTTAATAGTGCACGTGTGGCGGTGTTGGGGAGGTAGGGAGGGAGGAAGGTGTGTGTGGTGGTGGGAGGGACAGGAATGGGAGGGTTTGGGGGGAGGTGGTAGGGTTGGGTGGGGTGGATGTGGAGTTTGGGAGAAGGGGAGAGGGAGAGGGGAAAAAGGTGGGTACTTTTTTTTTTTCGCTACCTGTCTTTCCCTGGTTAATTAAGTGCAAAGGAGTATTTTTTATGAGTGTATTTTGTGAGTATATTTTTCTTGTTTTCTTTTTTTTTAGTAAGAGTTTTTATTTTTTTCTTTTCTTTTCTTTCTTTCTTTATTTATTTATTTATTTATTTACTTATTTTTTTGAAGAGCCAAACACGCCCATGTACTCTCGTCTCTCGTCACTCGGATGTAACACACACACACACACACACACACACACACACACACACACACACACACACACACAAACCATAGGAAATTGTCACTCATTAAACTGTTTAGTTCCATTTCCGACAAAAAGGAAAGAGAGAGGGAAACTAAAAGAGGAAAAGCGATTCATGCCTAGTAGATACAAAAGAGTGAGATAATAAAAAATGTAAATTGCTTTTGAAAGAATTAACATCAAAATAATCATATTTTGTATCATAACAGGAAAAATGGAGTATGTTGTTATGAAATACTGGAATCATTGCTACAACATAAGAAAAAAAAGTTACTATGATAATTATAACAGTGATGGTGATAAGAGTAGTAATAGTAGTAGTAATAGTAGTAGTAGTAGTAGCAAGTAGTAGTGATAGTAGTAGTAGTAGTAGTAGTAGTAGTAGTAGCATCAGTATTAGAAGTAATGACAACAGCTACAACAACAACAACAACAACAACAACAACAACAACACCACCATCACCAGACAACAATACCACCACCAACCATTACCAAACACCACCACCAGCACCACCACCAACAAAAACAACAACAACAACAACAACAACAACAACAAATACCCACAAGAATCAACCAACACTATCCCCTCCACAAAAAAAAAAAAAGAAAAAAAAAGAAAGTAAAAGAAAACCACCACCATCGTCACCACCACCACCACCACCACCACCACCAAGACACATCCAAAACAACCTCGGAGACAACCCCAAACACTTTTACATACGCCACACACTCCAGGACTGAGCTGCGGCCACTCAAGTTAAGGCGAGGCACAATGCTGCAAGCTCTTAGCGGAAACTTTGGCTGCTGGGCAAGAGTGTTGTTATGATGGCAGCCTTTTGTTCGGGGTAATAAGATGTCATAACTCCAGCCTGTGTCCCGCTGTTCCCTGCGTCTCCTTACGGGTTGGAGGAGGAAGAGGAGGAATTAAGGAAGGAGGTAAGGGGAGTTGGTAAAGGAGAAGGAGGGGGAAGGAGAAGGAGGTAAAAAGAGGTAGAGTGGATATAAGGAGGAAGAAGGAGGACAAGGAGATAGGAAGAAGTGGTAGAGGAGGAGATCTGAGGAGGAAAGCGTGGGAGATGAGAGGGACGGGAGGAAGAGGAGGTGGAGGAGGACTGAAGGAGTCTAGAGGAGAAGGGGAGATGAAGGGGGAGGGAGAAGATAAGAGAGAAAAGGACATGAGAGGAGTAAGTGGAGGAATGGTAGTGAAAGAGGAAGTGGTGGAGGAGGTGGAGGAGAGGGAAGATTAAATGATAGAGGAGGAGAGGAGGAGGAGGTGGAGCAGAAAAAAAGGGGGGGAGAGGAAAGAATAGAGGAGTAGGAAGTGAAGAGAGAGCAAGAAAATGAGGAGGAGGAGGAGGAGGAGGAGGAGGAGGAGGAGGAGGAGCTATTACAAGTGATAGGATATGAGGGAAAGTTTGTAAGTTGAGGTGGTGGTGGTGGTGGTGGTGGTGGTGGTGGTGATGGTAGTAATGGTGATGAAGGAAAGTATTTTTTCCTCCTCTTTTCTTTCTTTGTTTTATTTTATTTATTTTTTTTTTATTTGTTCTTTCCTTCTTCCTTTATTTTTTTCTTCTTTTCTTTTACTGCTGTTTTTCTTGTTATTGCTGTTGTCTTTTTTATTTATATTTGTGTCCTTACGACTTCATATTATTGTTTCTCGTCTTTTCTTTCTTTTTACTGTTCCTCTATCCTCCACCTCCTCTTCCACAACCACCTCCTCCTCCTCCTCCTCCTCCTCCTCCTCCTCCTCCTCCTCCTCCTCCACTACCATCTAAAAAGTTTCTGCATACTGCTGCATAATATTGTAGTGTTTCAGATTTGTTTACGTAATATGAGTGAAAATTTCTTTGTGTTATTCTCTTCATCCTCCCATTCTTCCCTCCTCCTCCCTCCTCCTCCCCTCCCTCCTACCACTCTCCTCACACTTGTCCTTTCAAGCCACAACAATGAAGGTAAATACATCTCACCTTTATTTCACTTTTATTTATTTATCATCACCTTTATTTCTAAACCCTTATAAACTTCACAAAGAAACACGTCAAGGCAGGTTAATGAACTGTAAAGGACTCATTTATTTATATATTTCATTAGCTAGTTGATCAGTCAGTCAGCCAGTCAGTGAGTTTGTTGGTTAGGTTAGGTTAGGTTAGGTAATTTGTTTATCTATTTTATTTTATTTCATTCATTCATCTATTTATTTAGCAATAATGACACCAACTGTCCTGCGTGGATCTGAGTGTTGGGTCTTGAGAAAGGAAGTACAGAGGAGACCGTTGGCTTTGGAAATTATATACCTTAGAGGGACATGTAATACCTAATGGGAGGGTAGACATGAGGAGCGAGGTGAGGCAACGGACAGGACAAACAGTTACGATTCTCTACATGGTGAAAGACATATAAAGGTGTGGACAGGTGGTGAGGATGAGAAGAGTGACGGCCGTATGTTGCATTGGACGGAAGGATCGATGGAAAAAGACCAAGAAAAGAGAGGGCGAGTGAAGGAAAGGCTTCAAGAGAGCTGATGGAGTTTGCAGCAGATAAACAAAGAGGGAGGGAATATAGACACCAGATGTGTGAGCCAAAGCGGAGGAGTCAAGCAAATCAAATTATTTATTTATTTAGTAGTTAGTTAGATAGTTTACATGTTTATTTACGTTATTTTGTCTTATCAAGTTATTCAGTTATTTATTTAGCTAGTCATTTAATTTATTCTGTTTAATTTTATTTTATTATTTGGTTCGTGACTTAGTTAGCTACCGAGTTTATATATTTATTTATTTATTTTATTTTATCTGATAAACTTAGTTAGTTCATACATTTACTTATTTCATTTTATTTCATCCATTTATTACTTTAAATCACTCTTGTTATTCATTACTACGTATCTATCTACTTTTACTTCTTTACCACCAAACAGACGGCTTTTCAACTTTTCATTTCCCCAACTCTCTCTCTCTCTCTCTCTCTCTCTCTCTCTCTCTCTCTCTCTCTCTCTCTCTCTCTCTCTCTCTCTCTCTCTCTCTCTCTCTCTCTCTCTCTCTCTGCCATTCTTCCTGCGGGGGAGGGAGTGCGGGCGTGCGAAGGGAGCAGTGGTGGCGGTCTGTGTTCCTCTGTCAGGTTCCCACTAGTTAAACTGTGTTGAGTGGTGTCTTGCTGCTACTGCTGCTGCTGCTGCTTGTAGTAAACATGTGCTTGTGTAAGTACGCGTGTGTGTGAAGGAGGGGGATGGAGTGGGTGTGTGTGTGAGGGAGGGTTTCGTGTGTGTGTGTGTGTGTGTGTGTGTGTGTGTGTGTGTGTGTGTGTGTGTGTGTGTGTGTGTGTGTGTGTGGCTTTGTGTGTGTGTGTAGGTGGGTGTAAGGTTCAGTTTATATATTTTTTCTTATGCATTTTTCTTTCTTTTTCTTACTTCCTTTTTTTATTCATTCATTTATTTTTTCTTTCTCCGTTTCTTTGTTTTTATTTTTCTTCCTATCTTTTTTCTCATTTTTTTTTATTTCATTCATTCTTCCTTTCTTTCTTTTTTACTTTATATTTTTTACCATTGCCATCAGTATTGAGAGAGAGAGAGAGAGAGAGAGAGAGAGAGAGAGAGAGAGAGAGAGAGAGAGAGAGAGAGAGAGAAGTCCGCCACCCATGCTGTTACACACACACACACACACACACACACACACACACACACACACACGCGTGCGCTACTTTCATACAACTCAACATCAAAGGGCTGCCATATTTTTTATCTCTTATCCTCTTCCTCATTTGCATTCCATTTTCTAACCTGCGCCGCGAGCGAGGTGAGGAACGAAAGGCAAAGAAATACAAGTAGGAGAGAAATCGCAAAATTCCAGGTGTAGAGAACATGGAAGAGGGAATATATGGATGAAGAGGAAGAGGAGGAAGGGGTGGTGGTAGTGGGGGTGACATGAAGAGGAGGAAACGAAAGATTGATGAAGAGGGTGAGGGCCAGAAAGAGAAGAGAAGAGAGACTAAAGAGGAATGAGAAAGGAAGAAAGATAAATAAAGGGAGTTGAAGAGGATAATAATGGTGGTGATGATGATGATGATGATGAGGAGGAGAAGGAGGAGGAGGAGGAAAAGGAATAGATGCTACTGTACGATTTTTTCTTTGTTTTATTGATACAGGTCTGTGCAGATACAGGGAGTCTTTTAAAAGTTAGGGAGAGTATGATGAGTGCTCCCTATTTTAAAACCTACCCCTGTAACAATATCACTAATACTAATATTAATATAGTAATAATAATGAAAATTATAGTAATAGTAATGAAAGTCATAATAGTAATAATAGTGAGGCACTGCACTCGACAAATGCTTGTGTCACTGTCACACTGCACTTGAGTGTCGGCATGCATCAGTGTCACTGCGCTGCGCTGCGCTTAATAGTTCGTGTCACTATCACGCCACCTTTACGCAAACACCGTGAATTTCTGGACATTCCACTCAGCAACGCCATGTCGTCCGGGCACTGCTCCGAGGCCTGAAATCTATTCCATCACCGCACGCACGTCTGCACGAATTGCCTTTGGTGGTGGGAGGTGTAGGAGCGTGGCACGGCCAAGGCCTCGGGCGCCAACGTCGCCGTTCTGGTCACCTCAGTGAGGCGGCACGGCTGGCGGAGCTGCAGGTGAGGGAAGTGCTCCTTGTAGAGCACCGCCGAAGCCGCCACGCCTCAGAGGTGCTACAGGTTGTGCAGGCAGGTCACCTGCTCCTGCCGGTCGTCCTCTCTCTCTCTCTCTCTCTCTCTCTCTCTCTCTCTCTCTCTCTCTCTCTCTCTCTCTCTCTTTCTCTCTCTCTGAAAGGAACACCCAACCCAAATTCCCAAGCTTAATTTTCTGCACGTTGGCTAAATCCCGTTTTCCTTAGCCGTCTCAAAGTTCACAAGTCGAGAGGGAACTTGAGAAATTTGAGGCAGTAGCTAATTTTGTAGGTTAATTCCGCCCTTATATTACGGTTTCTTTGAGGAGAAAATTATAGGAATATGTAAACGGAAATTATGAGAAATATTGTTGCACATTGAATCTTATGGTTTGAATGAGTGAGTGTGGACTGGAAGGGTGGGCTGTATAGGAAAGGAATGTGCGGATATGTAGTAGTAGTAGTAGTAGTTGTTGTTGTTGTGATAGTAGTAGTAGTAGTAGTAGTAGTAGTTGTTGTTGTTGTTGTTGTTGTCGTTGTTGTTGTAGCAGTAGTAGTTTACTTTATACCTAGATAGTTTAAGTTCTTTTATCCTGCTTTCCATAGTCTCCCCCCTCTCTCTCTCTCTCTCTCTCTCTCTCTCTCTCTCTCTCTCTCTCTCTCTCTCTCTCTCTCTCTCTCTCTCTCTCTCTCTCTCTGTTAATCCCTGTCCTCCACACTATTTCACTGTCTCATAATGCATCGCGTTATCACATTATCTTCATTTTCCAGGAAGCCCTCGAGTTTGCCTGGAATTCTGGAGCCCATGTTAAATTCTCGACACGCAGGCAAGTACGACGAGGTCACACACACACACACACACACACACACACACACACGTCAAAGTTACACGTACTGGTTATGAATTTTTTATTTTATTTATTTTTTTCTTTATTGATTCAGTCTTAATCTTGGCTAGTTTGCTGTTTTATTTTAATTCGTTTTGTTCCCTTTTCTTACGTATTCCAGATTTCGTTTCTTTTTTTTTTACTCTCTTTCTATTCCTCTTTCTCTTATTCTCTTATTTCTTCTGCGTTTTATTTCCTCCTGTTCATCCTCCCCCCCCTCCCCCTCTCTCTCTCTCTCTCTCTCTCTCTCTCTCTCTCTCTCTCTCTCTCTCTCTCTCTCTCTCTCTCTCTCTGGGCTCAGGTAGCAGTCTTGACGCCTCAAAATTGAACAGTATTTAGAGGGAAAGAATTTTTGGTATACTTTGTGGGAAAGACACGGAGGGGAACAAAAAAAGTGTGGAAATGAATGTTTGAGGCTGAGAAGGACGAAGAGAGAGAGAGAGAGAGAGAGAGAGAGAGACGTAAGCATTTCTCTCTCGTATTCTCATCTCTCAACTGCGTCCGTCAAGAGAGATGAAAAAAAAGCAAGAACAAGACAAGATCTGATGTTTCAAGCGATAGTCTGAACCAAAGGGTCAAAACTTCAGTGTTCCGGAATGGAAGAATAGAAAGGTAGAATTGTGGCTTGACTCCTGATAGATAGATTGATAGATAGATAGATAGATAGATTGACAGATAGATAGATAGATAGATAAATAGATAGATAGATAGGTAGACAAATATATAGACTGATAGATGGATAGATAAATAGACAGATAGATAAATATATAGATAGGTAAATAGATAGATAAATAGATAAATATATATGTAGATAGATAAAGAAAGAGATAAAGAGAGACAGATAGATAGAGAAAGAAAAAATGAATAGACAGATAGACAGACAGACAGATGGACAAGTAAATAAAAAAAAATGGAAAGGCAGAATTGTGTGACCTGACTCCACCAACATTTAAAAACAATAACAAGAAATAATAATAGTAATGACAGCTGATAGAGAGCAAGCAGATGAATAAAGGAAAAACAGAAAGGTACTGTTGTGTGTCTCGACCCCTGAGCTTCTCCCAAACGAAGGCCGCGCGCTTGAAAGGATGAGTATAATTTATCAGCAACACTCCTCAGGTGAAAGATAGCTGGCGTGACATTTT
>NC_087173.1:9940485-9955485 GCF_035594125.1 Scylla paramamosain
GAGTTTACATAGTGTATAAAAGATCTACGAAGGTCTATAAAGGTCTTTTAAAGTCTACAAGGGTCTATAAATCTGTGAAAAAAACCTACAAGGATGTTTAAAGATCTATTTGGGCGCGCCCACACGGGTGCTCAAACAACTGCTGTGAACACTGTTTGGAGCATGTTTAGTGCATGGTGACAACAGTTTACACAGTTGTTTGGGAACATCAACCACTAATGTTAAGAATATGTTCACGGCACCGATGAGGCGACACCCGCGTCCACACGTGTGCTGGAGCACGTACTGGGAACACTTCCGGCCACACGTGTACCAGCAGGTTTGCAGGACTATTTATATAGATGTATGCAAACTTGGATCAGTAAAATTGCGATCATACTCGCAGCAGAGGTAACGTGATGAGTGTGTGTCCACACGGGCTATCCAAGACGCCTTGATAATGTCTTCCAGTGAGCGGCGACGCTGGAGTCCGCACCAGTGACAGTTTTGAGCTGCGGTGTACCAAAGACACGGCGTCGCTGTCGTTTCTGGATGCGTCCTTCACGTCTCTGCAAGAAGAGATTTGGCAGCCTGATATCATTCCTGCCATCAGCCGTCACAGCGACGGAATACAGCATCGTTTTACAACTTCCTACGGATGCCTGCACATGTGCGCGAGCAGGCCACGCCTCGCCTCGTCCGCGTCAGTGCTGCCAACATATTCCCACCCAGCAGTGGTCATATTGTCCGGGCACAACATTTAACAACAACCTTACAGCTTTTTTTTTCTGCAAGGCGTCGTTTAAAAGTTCGCAACGTCTGTATGAACACAACACAAGTCTCCAAAGGAAACCCGCTGTCTCGTCCACCTCAGTGCTGCAAACGTGTTCGCAACAGCTGCTGTCAGTATCACCTGGACACAACAGTTCACAGCATGTCAACAGCTCACTCAGTAACATGTTGCTTACATATTGTAGGCGCTTGTTTGAGTACCCGTGTGGACGCGCCCTTAGGATCCATCAAGGTGGTGCGTCTTCCTTACAGTGTTTGTATTGGTGGCGGGTCTTCCTGGCGAGAGTGACAGGGTAACGTGACACGACCTTCTTGGCGGAAGGAATGTGTGTGTGTGTGTATCTGTGGGGCGTGGCTGCGGCATGGGGTGATTGACATTAAATTTGTATATTGGTTTGTGTGTGTGTGTGTGTGTGTGTGTGTGTGTGTGTGTGTGTGTGGTTCACCTTATCTTTTATTGGGTCTGTTCATCTTGGTTTGTGAAATGTTTTTATAAAGGTTTGATTTTTTTGGTGCGTGTTTTTTGTGCGTTTTTTTTTTTTTTTTGTGTGTGTTTTATTTCGTGTTTGGTGTGTGTGTGTGTGTGTGTGTGTGTGTGTGTGTGTGTGTGTGTGTGTGTGTGTGTGTGTGTGTGTGTGTGTGTGTGTGTGTGTTTGATTTCTGTACATGTATTTGCTTATTTTTACAAAAGTATAATAACTCTCTCTCTCTCTCTCTCTCTCTCTCTCTCTCTCTCTCTCTCTCTCTCTCTCTCTCTCTCTCTCTCTCTCTCTCTCTCTCTCTCTCTCTCTCTCTCTCTCTCTCTCTCTCTCTCAAAAGGATTGGTAACAGCAGTAGTAGTAGTAGTAGTAGGAGGAGGAGGAGGAGGAGGAGGAGGAGTAGGAGGAGGAGAAGGAGGAGGAGGACAATGAAAAAGACATATCTTTCTTGGTGACGTCTTTCAAAGCGTGACACATTTAGAGGTCAAGAGAGAGAGAGAGAGAGAGAGAGAGAGAGAGAGAGAGAGAGAGAGAGAGAGAGAGAGAGAGAGAGAGAGAGATTAAACCCAACATCAAAGTCAAATAATCAGAAATTGAATAAGAAGAAAGTAGAGGAGAAACAAAATAATAATAATTACTAGTAAGGGAAAAAAAAATTACAACGGGCCTGGAAAGATAATTAAGTTATAAACACCGACCTACCTCCTCCTCCTCCTCCTCCTCCTCCTCCTCCTCCTCCTCCTCCTCCTCCTCCTCCTCCTCCTCGTCCAGGTCGTGACCCGGTGAGGTTGAGGAAGTCGTGTTGACCCTCAAAGGTCGTGATGTTTTGTGATGAGTCGTGTGGAGGAGAAGGAAGAGTTAGAGGAGGAGGAGGAGGAGGAGGAGAAAGAGAGGAGGAGATGGTAGTGCAGGAAGAGGTGATGGTGGTGGAGCAGAAGAAGAAGAAGAAGAAGAAGTAGTAGTAATAGTAGGAGTAGTAGTAGTAGTAGTAATAGTAGAAAAAGAAGAGGAGGAGGAGGAGGAACAGGAGGAGTAGGAGAAACAAGGTGAACACGAACAACAACTGCTGCAACAACAACAACAACAACAACAACAACAACAGCAAGACGAAAAAGGGGAGGAGGAGGAGGAGGACGAAATGGAGGAGGGAGGAGCTGCTGGAACGCCTATGAATAAACAAAAGGCCTAACAGAGAGAGAGAGAGAGAGAGAGAGAGAGAGAGAGAGAGAGAGAGAGAGAGAGAGAGAGATCCCATTTTTAATACAATAAATAGAGGAAGCTGTTTACTAATTGCCTTTCTGGGAACTAAACCATCATTTTTTTTCTTTTTTTTTCTTTTTAATTAATCCTTTTTTTTTTTCCTTCCTCCTACTAACATTCAATTTCCCTTCATTCTCTCGCTGTGTTTATTATTTACATTCTCTTTTACTACGTCGCTTTTATTTTCTCATTTACTTTTTATGGTCTCAATTATTTTTTCGTCCTTCCTTTCATTTCACTTCTGCTCTCTGCGTGTTTGTTGTTGTCCGTTTTCTCTTTTCTTATTATCAGTTTTCTCTTGGTGATTGTGTTTTGTTTTAATGAATGTTGTTGGTGGTCTCTCTCTCTCTCTCTCTCTCTCTCTCTCTCTCTCTCTCTCTCTCTCTCTCTCTCTCTCTCTCTCTCTCTCCTTTATCTAATTTATCTCCCTTCTTTTTCATTTCAATCTCTATTTTTTTTTCGTTTTCTTCTTTGTGTCTTTCTCTCCCCAGTTTTCTTTTTTCCCTCTTTTTTTTGCCGGAGTAACCTCATTTTACTTATCACTAATTAATCTGTTTGTTTTTTGGTTTGTTTAGTTTTTTTTTTTTTTTTTGAGGGGTGGTTTATCTGCTGAGGTGTTTAGTACTTCAAGAATTAGCATCAACAATTTTATGATTTTCTCTTTTTCTTTTTTCTTGTTTTTTTTTTCTTTTTTAGATATTTCATATGCCTGTGGATGTAATAATTTGTTTGATTCAGTTTCTTTCTTTTTTTTTTCTTTTAGCTTTCTTTTTTTTTTATATGTTTAAGACAGTTTATACTTTTATTGATTTAATATTTTTGGCTTACTTTCTTTTTTATCTTCTTTGTTATCTTAAAAAAAAACGTCGTATTTCTGTCGATTTAATAATTTGCTTCCTTTACTTACTTTCCTTTTCTCTTTTCTTTTTTTTATATATATTTTCAAGAAACTTCATACACCTGCAGATTTAATGGTTTGCTTAGTTTATTTATTCTTTTTTTTTTTCCTGTGTGTGTCACCTTCAGTAACTCTCATGATCAGTAATTGTGTTTCTGCTTCATTCCTTTGTTAATTATTTTTTCAAGGTATTAGTCCCTTTTGTTGTTATCCTTTTGTTTTGTTTCAGATGTTCATTTTTCATCTTGTCTTTCCCTCCCCTTGGTGACTTAAGTGATCAATGATTTGTATTTCCTTTCTAATTAACCTTTTTTTTTACTTTCATTTTGTACTCTTTTTTTTTTAAGTGTTATTAAGATCTTACTTTTCTGTCATTCATGTACTTTCTTTCAGGTATTTACTTTTCATCTCGTCTCCCTCGCTCGGGGATTGAAATGATTAGCAATGCTTATTCCATTTTCATTTTAAACTGATATTTTTGTTTATTTCAAGCTAGCATTTTCAAGTATAGTAAAGATATTCCCTTTCACCATTCGTCTGTTTTCTTTCAGGTATTCATTATCACCTCGTCTTCTTCGGAGGTTTAAGTGACTACTTCTAATGTATTTTAATTATATTCTAATCAATTATATTTCTAATTGATATATTTTTTTTAAGTCCATTACCTTGTATAATCAATCACTCAGGTCACTTTTCAGGTATTCATTCCTTCACCTTGTCTCATCTTCTCCGTGACCTAAGTGAGTACCTCTCTCTCTCTCTCTATTCAATTTATACTTTACCTTCGTTTCTCCAAAGAATTTTTTAAGATAATTTTTTTTTTTTCACTTTATATTTTTGCTTCCAGTATTAATATATTTTTCTCCTTGACTTTTCCTCTCTCTGCTTCTTTCCCTCCGTGATTTAAATGCGTTCATAATTCCTCTGTTCCGTTTGTATATCACACTCGTTCTTTTCTTATAAAACTATTTTTAAGACGGTGGATCTCTCAGTTTAATAACCTGCCTCGCATATTCAATTTCCCCCGACCTTACCTCTCTCCTAAATAATTTACATGGTAACTATAAAGATTCCCATTCTTTCCCCCTCAGTCTTTTTTTTTTCTTTCTTTTCTCTTTTGTCTTGGAAAAAAAAAACTGAAATTAACACTGACGAGTTTTTCTGAAGTTGTTTTTTTTTCTTTTTTCTCACTCTGAATTTTTGTCTCCAACTTTGCTTACGAGTTTAATCAAGTTTACCTTTGATGAAATATTAATAGCGAGGAAAAAAGAAGAGAAGGTTTATTTGCGTCGTGACGAAGAGTAACGAGGTGATAAAAACAGAAGAGGTGACTGAATAAAGGAAGAAGGGGAATGGAGGAGCAATAAACGATAAGATGCAGGAGAAGAAAATATGTAATAAGTTTGCGAAGGTGAGAGAAAAGAAGACAAGAAGATCAGGGTGATAATGAGAGTAATAATGAAGGAGGCAATGACAACAGAGAGAGAGAGAAAGGGGGGATTGGGGGGAAGTAGGGGTGATGGTATTACAATTAGTAGAATATTATGGTTAGGTAACTCTGATATTAAATAAAAGTTTTTTTTTATGAATACGTCTGCTTGTTGTTGTTGTTGTTGTTGTTGTTGTTGTTGTTGTTGTTGTTGTTGTTGTTGCTACGGGTGTTCTTACTGTTCTTGTTCTAGTTTTTGTAGTTCTTGTTCTTGTTCTTCTTGTTTGTTATTTATTGTTGTTGTTGTTGTTGTTGTTGCCTGGTAATGTTTTTCTTTTTATCTTTCTTTCTTTTTTATCTTTCTTTCATTATTCGTGTTTCTTTCTTTTACCTTCCAGTGTTTTACTGATTAAAAGAAAGAAATGTAAACACCGTACATTTTTCTCTCTTCCTTTTATCCATTCCTTTCCTTCTTTCTTTTTTGCATTACCGCTCAGTTTGTTTTTTTTTTTTTTTTTACTCATAAATGTAAAGAAATATACACTCAACGCACTCTCTCTCTCTCTCTCTCTCTCTCTCTCTCTCTCTCTCTCTCTCTCTCTCTCTCTCTCTCTCTCTCTCTCTCTCTCTCTCTCTCTCTCTCTCTCTCTCAGGAAGACATTCCTTTTATTTTAATTTAATGTCTCTAAGATAAACAAAGCACAACACACTGACCTTTTTAGCAACAAATGAAAGAGACAACTGCATTTTCCAGTCCAGCTACTCTCAAATTTACCTTCCTGATATGATAACATGAATACTTATACAACCATTTTAAGAAAAATGAAACAAACTTTTCCTCTTGTCCAGTTTTCTTAATGGTGTTTTGTTTTATAATTTTCTTTTGTGTTTTCTTCCTTTTTTTCCGCGTTTCATTCATTGCCTGTATTCTTTTCAAGTAAAAGCTTAATTTTTTTTATATTTTTATTCTTCACTTCGTTTCCTTTAATAGTTTATCTTTCCAATACGATAATGACTGAAAATAAAGATAAACCAGGCAACCACTTCCAAATAGTAAATATATATATATATATATATATATATATATATATATATATATATATATATATATATATATATATATATATATATATATATATATATATATATATATATATATATATATATATATATATATATATATATATATATATATTATCTTTCTCTCTCTCTCTCTCTGAATGATTTACTTCCTTCTTTCCTCGCCTCATTCAAGTTTGTATTTTTTTCCAAGTAAAACCCACTTTTTTTTCACGCCGTTTTCTTAGATAATTAACTTTAGTAATGCGAAGGTGACAAAAAACTCGTGATAGAATAAACAAACTTTTCTTGATGCTATATTTTTTTCCAGCATGTTTACTTTCCTTCCTTCCTCGCTTCATTCAAATCTACATTCTTTCCAAGTAAAGGTCATATTTTTTTCACTCCATTTCTTTTATTAATTTACTTCCTTAATACGATAGTGACAGGAAACAGTTGTACGATAGAAACACGAGACTTTGATTCATATATATTCCCTTTGATTTAATCCTTCCAATAGCAAAAAAAGGAAGGAACCACAATTTCTACTCCTTGCCTTTAAATATGACCCGTGATTTTTAGATAGTTTATCTTCCTAACACGATAATGACAGAAAATAACGATGAAATAAACAAACACGAGATTTCACTTCAAATATATTTTTTTTATTTATTGCTCTAAATAACAAAGGAAGAAAGAATGACCTTTTCCACTCCTTACCTTTGAATATAGCCTTGATTTAATATAACCTTCCAATTTACTCCATAATCTAAAGAAAAAAAGGTAACAGACAACAAAACCTTCCGTCAAATGCACACCTTTAAATGAACCAATATAAGCACCATCACATTTCCACTCCAATCTCTCTAAAAAAATTCACCTTCCTGAAATGACATTAAGTACCCGAGGCGAGAGAAACAGGGACTGCATTCTTAAAGGTGCCGACGTCTTAGGCCAACTAGTTTCAAGAGGCGCTAGTGAATAAAGAGTGTGGAGTGCGGTGGCTCAGTTTTTACAGGTTCTAGTGAAGGTTATAAAGGTTGTCTATACGCTAAGCTACCGTACTGTTATCAAGACGACCCAGAAACTGTGCAACCCAACCCAACCAGACGCTAAAGTACCGTCCTGTTATTTAGACGACCCGGAACCAAACACATCCAGACGCTAAGCTACCGTCCCGCCATTAAGACGAGCTGAAAGACGCGTGGCTTCTGTCCTTGGTTCATTTCACCGCAGGGACCTTGAGACTCTGGCACTTAATGGGTCCCTTGTTGACACTGTGGAGGAGGAGGAGGAGGTGGTGGTGGTGGTGGTGGTGATGGGGTGAAGTGGGTGAAGGAGGAGATACAGACGGAAGAGGAGAGAAAAGAGAAGAAATAACAGAGACTGGAAATGGCAAAGAAGGAACGGTAGGAAGAGAGTTTGGAAGTAGCAGAGAGAGAGAGAGAGAGAGAGAGAGAGAGAGAGAAGGGAAGATTAGGGTGATAGTGACACTTCAAATGAATAATGGCGTTCAGGAGAGGGAAGGAATGAAGGAAGGCAGAAATAAAGGAAAAAGGTGTTTCGGTGGCGAGAGAACGTGCGTGGGAAATCTGAGATAGGCCTATTTTGAGAGAGAGAGAGAGAGAGAGAGAGAGAGAGAGAGAGAGAGAGAGAGAGAGAGAGAGAGAGAGAGAGGGCGCTAACGAAAAACCGATACATAAAGAAAACTAGAACGG
Organism: Scylla paramamosain; assembly: GCF_035594125.1. Taxonomy (NCBI): domain Eukaryota; kingdom Metazoa; phylum Arthropoda; class Malacostraca; order Decapoda; family Portunidae; genus Scylla; species Scylla paramamosain. Next base: position 9,948,100 of record NC_087173.1, read on the forward strand.
AGGTAAAGAAAAATTAATAAAGAATAATACATGACTGAAATGTAAATGAATGTTGGAAGGAAGGAAGGAAAGGAAGAAAGACCGCAGATAAAAAGAAAAAAAGGAGCAAGGAAGAAAGGATACAAGAAAAGATGGAATAAAGACAAGAATCAGTTGGCTCAAGAAGAAGGAGGAGGAGGAAGAGGAAAAGAAGGAAGAGGAAGAAGGATAGAGAAATAGGAGGCAAAACAATAAGTTCAGAGAAGCAAGAAATATGATGACTAAGGGAAAGAGGAGAGAAACTGAAGAAAAGTATGTGATTGAAGATGAGAGAGAGAGAGAGAGAGAGAGAGAGAGAGAGAGAGAGAGAGAGAGAGGGGGTATAGCAAGTGAAAACCAGTGAAGGAAAATGAGGAAGCAGAGAAAGGAACACGATTCTGAGGAGCATTGAACGGAACATTGAACAGAAAGATGAGCATTGGTGAAGGTACGAGTGTGAGAGATGGACTACCCTCTCTCTCTCTCTCTCTCTCTCTCTCTCTCTCTCTCTCTCTCTCTCTCTCTCTCTCTCTCTCTCTCTCTCTCTCTCTCTCTCTCTCAGGGAATGTCCAGTCTCGTAGAAACATGACATTACTGATAAGACGCGAAGTTAACTCTCTCTCTCTCTCTCTCTCTCTCTCTCTCTCTCTCTCTCTCTCTCTCTCTCTCTCTCTCTCTCTCTCTCTCTCTCTCTCTCTTGGTGTTTCTTCGAGTGAATTTTTTTTTTCTTTAAAGCTTTGACCTTTGCTGGGGACTTCTGTTATTTTTTTTTACTTATTTATTTTTATAGAGGGAAGCAGGTATAGTGGTGGTGGTGGTGGTAGTGTTGTAGAAATGTTACTTAAACCTGTCCAAACTTCCATTTTTTTTCCACGTTTATTTTACTTTATATTGTATAGTGAAGGCTGCAAGAAAGCGTTACATCTCCCGCCAACAACAACAACAACAACAACAACAGCAACAACAACAACAAAACAATAATAATAATAATAATGAGGCACCATGAATCAGGATCGAACCAGCAAACCTAGGTGCCTTTCACATCATATGGTTTCTCGCTGCATCTAAATGCGGTCCGGGCCCGGATACAGCAATCGACTGTGCGGATGCGGGTGATTGACCGGTCCAGACCCAGATGCAGTTGCGGCGTCCCACTGGTCTTGTCCGGTCCCGTACCTGTGCGCGGTGGCACTGGATTTTAAGTCTTCACATTGTGCGGTTAGTAGCTGCACAGACATCGTGTGATAAACATAGCTAGTGCACTTCCACAACATTTATCTCTGACAGTGAAGCAAAATAGTACTGTACTAATATATATATATATATATATATATATATATATATATATATATATATATATATATATATATATATATATATATATATATATATATATATATATATATATATATATTCCTTTAAAAATTGTACTATATGATAATGAAATATACCTCAGACTGCGAGTAATTATATTCCCTCTACCAGTTAAACATGCACCCTGCAATCTTCTACGATGCATCCCGTAGTAATTGTTCCTGCAAACTGTGAAGAGGGTTGGGTTTCAATATGTGCGGCAGGCGGATGATTGTGCGGCGGCAATCACAAACATTTCCGATCCGGCAGCCACACCAGCACACGGCGAGAAACTGCTTAATGTGAAAGGGGTTTTAGACAGCGAGACGAGTACTTAACCATTACACGAGAGAGAGAGAGAGAGAGAGAGAGAGAGAGAGAGAGAGAGAGAGAGAGAGAGAGAGAGAGAGAGAGAGAGTAATTCACCGGCTGGCAGCTTCACGTTCTGTCTAAGCGCATCACTGATTGATTGGCGGCAGTGATGGGGGAGTGGAGGGGAGTGAGGGGCGGGGGAAGGATGCGGGTGTTCAGTGACGGAATGGACGGAGTGCCTGTACTATCAGGGACATCGATAATAAATTGAAATTTGCCTCATGAAGCTCAGGTATGGATACTAATCTCTCTCTCTCTCTCTCTCTCTCTCTCTCTCTACTTGTACTTTTTTTGCAGTATTATATCTGACTGAATATTAATTTTCTAACTTTTTTTTCTCTCAGTATTTTAGTATTTAGTGGATTTACTTAAAATACTGTTTGTGTGCTCTCTCTCTCTCTCTCTCTCTCTCTCTCTCTCTCTCTCTCTCTCTCTCTCTCTCTCTCTCTCTCTCTCTCTCTCTCTCTCTCTCTCTCTCTCTCTGTGTGTGTGTGTGTGTGTGTGTGTGTGTGTGTGTGTGTGTGTGTATAAAAGAACAGATAAAAGAAAAGAAACAGGTAAAAAAACAAACTAACCCAAAGAAAGAAATACATTTGAATTGAGGAACTTGATAACTAAAGAAACAAAAAAACGATGAAAAAAAAACACTGTACAAAAGAAAGATCACACACACACACACACACACACACACACACACACACACACACACACACACACACACACAGAAAATCACACACGAACAGAAGAAATAATGAAGACAATATACAAGATGAATGACCAAAAAAAAGAAAAAAGAAACCATTTTGAACAGGACAGAACACGCTATCAGAGAGAGAGAGAGAGAGAGAGAGAGAGAGAGAGAGAGAGAGAGAGAGAGAGAGAGAGAGAGAGAGAGAGAGACAATGATTCCTACTCAATATTTCACGATTTTTTTTCAGGGCACCCCAAATTCAATCAAAACAAAAAGAGGTTGAGAGTTTTACTACATAGACTGACGAGAGTGACTGACTGTAGGAGTGTCTGTCTGAGAGGGGTGGGGGAGGTGAGGGGGGAAGTAAAGTGGGGAAGAAGTGAGGGTAGGGGGAGAAATAGGGGACATGGTGAGAGGGGGAATTGATGAGGGGAACTTGTTGGAAAGGGAGAGAAAGTGAGGGGAGGAATTTCATTGGGAGAAGGGAATGAAGGGAGAGGAATCTATTGGGGGAGGAGGCAGTGAGGGGAGGAATTTGACTTGTTGGGAGGTTGTGGTGAAGAGGTGACAGGAAGAAGGGATGACGTAATGAGAGGGGAGAAACCTTGGAGAGAACTTGGTGTGAGGAGGAAGTGGAAGGAGAAATCTGCTGGGGGAGGAGGAAATGAAAGAGAAACTTATCGGGAGGGGAAACTGAGAGGAGGAGAAAGTGAGAAGAACCTGGGGAGAAGAAAGCGAGGGAAAAAAATACAGTGGAGAGGAAACATGGGGGGGAGGCTTAAGGAAGATGATTTGAGTGTATGCTGGGGAGGTACCTGATGGGAGGAAGAGTGGAGAAGGGGGCAGGATACTGAAGGTGGGAAAGGAACACGCGCCTCATTAATATTTCTGGTGGTGGTGGTGGTGATGGTAGTGGTGGTGATGGTGGTGGTGGTGGTGGTGGTGGTGGTGGTGCAAGTGGCAGGCAGGTATGTGTGTGTGTGTGTGTGTGTGTGTGTGTGTGTGTGTGTGTAATTTCGTATGTATGTATGTACTGAGAAAGCAAGGCGTACATTAAGATACAGATTAAAAAGGAAATCTGATAGGCATCTTTAAGTGGTACAGGGGACATAACTAGGGAGATCTAATAGAGGTCTTTATGTGGTATAAGGGACACAAGGACAATCTGATAGGGGTCATTAAGTGGTATAGGGGGGACACAAGAAGGGGGATCTGATAGAGGCCTTTAGGTTGTATAAGGAACTCAACAAGGTGGATCCGATAGAGGTGTTTAAGTGGTATAGAGACATAACAAGGAAGGTCTGATTGAGGTCTTTAGGTGGTGTAGGGGACATAACAAGGGCGATATATAATAAAATCATCATGGTCTGTTATCAGGTTACGACAAGAATTAATGAACTGACGCTTGACAAATGGAAATAACCCTTAGGAAAACAAACTAGGATAAAAAAAAAAATACTCACCCACACCAATCCACACACACACACACACACACACACACACACTACAATTATCCCAACCCAAACAAAACACTTAACCAAACTTACCCTAACATAATCTAACTTAACCTAACCAAACTTAGCCCAACCTAACCTAACAAAACTAAACAAAACACACCAACAAACTATGTACTCTTTGAAGACCAGACAAAATACTAGTGTGCCATAAACCTAGCCATCATCTTTACTTCCCCAATGATTAGTGCACAGGACAGCTGACAGTGACCGTAAACAAGATACAAAGATACCAAGACACACGAGAACACCTTTACTTGGCATTCCAGCATAAATTAGCCATCCAGTATATCCAGAGTCGAGTGCTTCTTCATGGAATCTGGAAGGAATACTTGATCACGTGGCGGAGGAAAAGAAGAGCTAGTGTTATTGATTATATATATATTCTCTCTCTCTCTCTCTCTCTCTCTCTCTCTCTCTCTCTCTCTCTCTCTCTCTCTCTCTCTCTCTCTCTCTCTCTCTCTCTCTCTCTCTCTCTCTCTCTCTCTCTCTCTCATATTAATTAAGTGAGCACGTGTGTCTGACTCTTTCTCTCTCTCTCTCTCTTTCTCTCTCTTTTGTCTTTCCTCTTTTTACTTGTGGTCATTAGTCGTCTCCCTCCTCACTTGTTTTTGCACTTTTCTTATATCGTCTTTGCTTATTTTTTACTGGCTGTGAATGGCAGCAGTTGTAGTACATAGTAGTAGTAGTAGTAATAGTAGCATTAGTAGTAGTAGTAGCAGTAGTTGTGGTTGAAGTAGTAGTAGTAGTAGTAGTAGTAGTAGTAGTAGTGGTAGTAGTGGTAGTAGTGGTGGTGGTTGTAGTAGCAGAAATAGTGGTTGTAATTCTAGTAGTAGTAGTAGTTGTTGTTATAGTAGTAGTAGTAGTAGTAGTAGTAGTAGTAGTAGTAGTAGTAGTAGTAGTGGTGGTGGTGCTGGTGGTGCTGCATGTGATAATACTAGGGCTACACACACACACACACACACACACACACACACACACACACACACACACACACACACACACACACACACACACACACACAGGACCACAAAATCATAGATCCTGGACAAAACCACCTTTGCGTGTTCCCAGCGCGACCAACACGGAAGTAAAATGAAAGAAAAGACAGGACAATACATCCCTTTTTTTATCCCTAAAACCCAGCTGGCACCCTGTACTTAATAAATCACTGACACTGAACAACATACCTGTAGATCATACCTTATTGCAACGCCACTCATTCCCACCATCCCACGAAAGACTTATGTAGTTAATCTGTCATTCATTTTATCACTGGCATTCCATTCTTCCTCCCTCTTCTCTTAGGATCATTTTCTGAAACACTTTTGAGCCACATCTCCATTACTCTGAAAAGACTCTAATTGAAGTTACACCGTCTCCTTCCTCTCTCTCTCTCTCTCTCTCTCTCTCTTCTACAAGTACCATAAACTGAAACACTTCTGCGCTGCATCTCCCTAACTCAGGAAAGACTTTAGTTGAAGTTACCGAAGTATACCGTTTTTTTCTTTTATTTTTTTTTTTTTTTAGTTCTAGTGATAGATTAACAAGATTATTTTTTTTGTAATCAGGAGAAGTACTTTTGATAACCCGACTAATCATCGTGAACTTTGAAAATACTCGTTGTGAGAGAGAGAGAGAGAGAGAGAGAGAGAGAGAGAGAGAGAGAGAGAGAGAGAGAGAGAGAGAGAGAGAGCAAAACGTTTCTAAATACTGACCCTGTTCTCTTGACATCGAAACTTTGCGTGTGGCTGTCCGGTTTATCTTCCTCCTTAACCCTCTCCTGTTCCCTTGACTTCCTGGCCTACACGCTCCCCACGCAGCACACGCACGCCACGCAAGGCCTCACAAACACAGCTATCCCATTCACTCCGTCACTTACTCCCAGGCCATGCTAGGGGACTGCCACGTCTTCGGCACCGCGAGATTGTAGTTAAGTAAGAAGATTTAAAAGGTGTTGTTGTTGTTGTTGTTGTTGTTGTTGTTGTTGTTGTTGTTGTTGTTGTTGTTTAGTGGGTGAGAAGATTTGTTGTGTTACTTTCGTTGGGTGTTGCTATGTTTGGCGTGTTTTGCTGTTTGTGTGGGTGTTTTTTCTTTATTTATTTGTGTTTTTTTTTACTTTTGATTATTTTATTCAGTTTATCTTTTTATGTGATTTTTTTTGTTTGTTTGTTTGGTCATTGTGAAGTGACTGAGCTGAAAAGAAGCCATACTGTTCTGTCGAGAGCTGTGGATTCTTACCAGGTGAGTGTGTGTGTATGTGTGTGGGAATGGTGGTGGTGGTGGAGGTGGTGTGGAACTTAATCTTTGTTTGTTTACTGTTTTTGGTACTTTTTTTTTTTTTACTGACACCTACCACCACCACCACCACCACCACTACCACTAATACCATTATCACTACATCTAATTCTTGTTCCTCCTGGGATAGGCAGCCTTCCTTTAGCACCATTACATCTACTTATAGTTCCTCCCGGGATGTGCAGCCTTCCTTTCCCAGTACACACGCAGCCCTTCACACTTCACACTCTTCCGTGCCTCGTATCGTACCTTGCACTTCCCTTTTTCATACTCAGTCTCTGGTTTAAGTCACCAAATTCTGTCCTCCACATTCTTCTCTAGTCTAATCCCCGTCTCTCGAGTCCTTTACGCAGCTATCAATTTCTCACTCTGCCTCGTCTCCCATCTACGTTCAGTTGTTTTTCTGTCTACATACTGCGCACTCTTACATACTGGGACCGTATTCTGAATCACTTCTACGCCACACCTCCACTACATACACAAGGCTCTAGTTGTAGTTACATGGGTTTTAAAGGGCTTTTTTCCGGTTCTAGTGAGAGATTAACAGAATTTCTACATTGTTAACAGAAGAAACACTCTTGAGAACTCGGTTAATCATCTCTATGGCCTTTAAAACTAGTTGGGGGTGAGAGTAGAATGTTTGTCTTCTGTTACTCGCATAATATTCTTCTCTTCTACTCACACACTAGTCTCTTCTACCACTCTCTTACTGTTTTTTTTTTCATTCATTTTCATTCATTCATTCTCTCTCCTACATTCATACGGTTTTTCTTTTCTACTCTTATAATTTTTTTTTCTTCCTTCTATCCACATACTTTTTTTTCTCTTTTACCCACGTACGGCTTTTCCTTTTCCACTCACATATTTTTCTTTCGTTCTACCCTCACATTTCCTTCCCTCACTCTACCCACATTATGTTCTTCTCTTCTACCCAAATATTTGCCTTCTTTACTATCCACATACTACTCTTCCTTCTTTCCCTACCTCTCATCACTTTTACCTGATAATGTTCTTCTCTTCTAACATTTTCTTTCTCTTCCCCTCTTGATATGCGTCCAAGCTAACCAGACTTAACCTAAGAGTAATTTAATCTAACCTAATTCAACCAAACCTAGCAACCTCATCTTAAACTAACCTTAC
>NC_087173.1:9965485-9980485 GCF_035594125.1 Scylla paramamosain
CTCTCTCTCTCTCTCTCTCTCTCTCTCTCTCTCTCTCTCTCTCTCTCTTTCTCTCTCTCTTCCGAATCTTTGCTACATTTCAATTCTACATTCTGCAAATTTGTCTCTCATTCACTCAAGTACTCATTCACTTGCTCACGAATCAGTCAGTCAGTCAGTCAGTCAGTCAGTCAGTCAGTTAGTTAGTCAGTCTTCACTTATTCAGTCCTTCACTTCTTTTCTGTCTACTGATTGACTGATGAACTTACTCACTCACTCACTCACTCCACTCACTCATCTGCTCACTCATTCTCCCTATCCCTCACATTTTCTCTCCCTTACTCACTCACATACGCTGTTTTTCCTCGCCCTCATCCCTTCTCCTTCAGTCATTCCCTCCCTTCCTCCTGTTACCTTCCCTCTTTCACTTATCGACCCACTCACAGATTCCTTTCACCCCTTCTCCACTCACTTACATATTCCCTCCTTCACTCCCTCCCTCCTTTCCTTCCCTTTTCACTCATTCCATCCCTCCCTCCCTCACCCACACAGCCACCCACTCACCCCACCCAGACAACATATCAAGCACCAGACGAGACAGTGACGCAGCGTGGGTGGAAATTTTTCAACCCAGCTCTCATTTAATTCTTGCGTAACTACATCACTAATTCTGCCATCTTTATTTTCCCTTCCGTCTTTCTCTCTCATCATGCTAATTATATCTATCTCTCTTTCTCTTTCTGTTTTGCTCTCTCTCTCTCTATCTCTCTCTCTCTCTCTCTCTCTCTCTCTCTCTCTCTCTCTCTCATCTCTACTCTCTCTCTCTCTCTCCTCTCTCTCTCTCTCTCTCTCTCTCTCTCTCTCCCCTTCCTTCTTCTTTTATCCATAATTACTCTTTGTGGGAACACGCAAATTTATCTTTACGAATAAATATTATGTTTTCTTTTTTATTCGTGCTTCTCTTAGTCTTTATTTTAATTTATTTGCTGCCATGTTTGCTGCCTCTGCTGTTGCTGCTGCTGCTGCTGGAGGAGGAGGAGTCACGAGCTTGTAATTACATACGTACACTCTTTCCTTGTTTGCTCTTGTCGCGTTCATTTCCAAAGCACCTCTGTTTGTTGTAAAGGTTTGCATAAGGTAACCAAATTTCAGGAAGGTTTTTCAAATAAATTACTGAAGGATTTAATATCAGGGAAGGTTGTTTTAAAATGAATTACAAAAGGATTTTTTTTCAAATGATTACGCAAGGTTATAAAAGACTACAACCATTTTAAAAATAACACAAAAGTTTCCAAAGGATTGCAAAAAAAATACAATAGATTTTGAAAGATTACTAAAGGTTTTAAAAAAATTTGAAAGGACTTTAAAAGATAAAAGATTTTTAAGAGATTGCAAAAAAGTTCCAAAGGATTACAAAATATTTTAAAAGGTCGCAAAAGGTTTTTAAAAGATTACAAAAAGGTTTTTAAGAGATTATAAAAAGTTCCAAGGGATTACAAAATATTTTAAAAGGTTATAAAAGGTTTTAAAAGATTACAAAAGGTTTTCTAGGGACTGAAAAAGATAACAAATGGTTTTAAAAGATTACAAAAGATTTTCTTAGGATTACAAAAAATATAAAAGATTTTAAAGATAAGAATTTTTAAAGTTACAAAAGGTTACAAAAGATCACAGACGTACACAAAGCATTACAAAGATTTTCAAAGGAATTAGGAAGGTTTTTGAACAAGATTACAAAATTTTACGGAGGATTTCAAAGGAATACAAAAGACAACAGAGGTGGATCTTACCTGTAAAAAAATAACATTATTTATACCTTTATTCACTTATGTACCTGTCCTTACCTGTACGATTGTGTAACTGTAAGATTTTCCCCATATGCGTGTCTTTACCTGTATAAATATCAGTCTGTATACCACTCTGTTCTTTACTCACCTTACCTGAATAAATTTCCCTCTATATACATGTGTGTACTCTAATATCTGCCTTACCTGTATAAATATCACCTTGTATACCTGTATGACCCCCTATACCCGACATTACTTGTATGAATATCACTGTATATATCTATTTCCCTCTATCTTACTTGTATAAATCTCCCTTTTTGTAACTGTATGTTCTTTTACAACCGACTTCACTTACATCAATGTCACTTTGGATAATTCAATGTCCTTTTATATCTATTATCACTTGTAGAAATATGATTGACTAACTCTCTGTTTTTCTGACCTTGTTTCTCTTCAGCCTGTATAAATTTCTCTACCGTTTGACTTGCTTGTTTCACCTCATCACGTCATCCTTACCAGACTCGCCTATTCCTCCTTCTTTCCTCCCCTCTTCCTCCCCTCTTCTTCATCATGCATGGTCGTCCGCTCCCTCTTAGCCTCCATATCTCTCTTTTTTTTTTCTTTTTACTTATTTTTCTCACTTCTGATTTTCTCTCCCCCTCGTTGACTTCTTTTATTATTCATTAGTTCGTCCGTTCGGTTTCCCTTGTTTTTTTATTCTATTTTTGTGTATTTTTTATTGTTGTTGTGTTTCGTCTTTCCAGCTTTTCTTTTTTTTTACTCTGTTAATCTTGACTTTTGTGTTCCCTTTTTTAATTATTCTAGTATTTGTCGCGTTTTGCTTAGTTTTCATTCATTTTGTTTTGTCTTTTTTTTTCTGTGAACTCCTTTCTGCCTCAGCTCTGGTTTTTCTCCATTTCTACCTTTATCCCCTTTTATCCATCTCCCTTATGTCCCTCTGCATATTTTATCACGCTTTCTCCCTATACAACTTTGTCTCTCTTACTCTCTCCCTTCCCTGCACCTTTATACTTCGCCTTTCGTATCTGCATCGCCCTCTGCTTTCCTCCCTTCACTTACCTTTTGTTAAGATGAGCGTGCGGGATTCTGCTGAGGAATAATTGAAGTTTCTTTCTGCACATTGATTTTGCTTTGATTTAGTTAAAGTTTCTCTCGCCATCTTCATTTTGCTTTGATTTAGTTAGTTTCTCTCTGTACCTTGATTCTCTCGGCTTTCCTTCACTTTGCCCATAACTATTTTATTTTTATTTTTATATATTTTTTCTATGTTCTGATCAAGGACAACAAGAAGATGGGAAAAAGGAAAGGCTCGCTAAAGATGTCAGTCCCAAGGGAGAATAGTTCAGTAGAATATTCAAAATTATGAATAGTGTCTTGAAACCTTGACACCTGTACCTGAATATCAAACTACCTAACCTCCCCTGACACTCACACCTGTACATTCACCTGTAATGCCCTGCCTTCCTGTGACTGGCCCGCTCAAGATGCCATTCCCGAGAGAGAATTAAAAAGAATATCCAGAATTACGAGTGTCTTAAAACGTCTCTCCTGAACCATGTACTTGTATGTATTAACCTACCTTGCCTGCTCTGACAGTCACACTTGCACCTTACCTTTGATATTCTGCCTTCCTCTGACTGGCTCACAGAAGCTGCCACTCCCTCAAGAGAATAAAAAAGAAACCCTGTACTTGTATTACCTGTGCATTAACCTACTTTACCTGCCTTGACATTCACACCTGTACCTTTCCTTTTAATATTCTGCCTTCCTCTGCCTCATCGCCTCACGCAGAGCCCCCAGACGGCGGGCAGGCGCTTCTGGAGTGCATGAAAGCCTGTCTGGCCGCCCCTGGGTGCGTTACCTTCATCATGTACTCGTCACAAAACCTGTGCTACTTGTCCAGACACGACAGGTGCGCCAATCCAACGCATTCCCTCATCAGCGTCCCAGGTGTGTGTGTGTGTGTGTGTGTGTTCACTGTCCCGCCACGTGAAGCTGCCTTAATTCTTTTTTGCGCCGCACACGTCCCACCTCAGCCCCCTCCCGTGTCCCCCCAGCCTGCCTCAGACCCCTCTCTTGTCCCCCGACCAGACTGTCTCACCCTCCCTTCCCGTGCCTCCCCCAGGTTGCTCCACCCACTCCCCTGTCTCCCCCAGCCTACCTCAGCCCCCTCCCGAGCCTACTCCAGCCTGCTTCGGCCCCCTCCCGTGCCTCCCCCAGCCTGCCTCACCCCCCTCCGGTGTCCCCCAGCCTGCCTCACCCTCCTCCTGTGCTTCCCCTAGCCTATCTCACCCTCCTCTTGTGCTTCCCCCAGCCTGACTCTGCCCCCTCCGGTGCCTCCCTCAGCCTGCTTCATCTCCATCCCGTGCCCCCCCCAGCCTGCCTCAGCCCCTCCCCGTGTCCCCCCAGCCTACCTCAGACCCTTTCCTTGCCCCCACACCAGTTTGCCTCAGCCCCCCCTCCCGTGCCTCCTCCAGCCTGCCTCAGCCCACTCCCGTGCCTCCTCCAGCCTGATTCCCGTGCCTCCCACAGCCTGCCTCACCCTCCTCCCGTGCCTTCCCCACCTTGCATCAGCCCCTTTCCGTGCCTCCCCCATCCTGATTTTCGTGTCCCATACCCTGCCCCCCCCCCCACCCTCCCGTGCCTCCTCCAAGCCTGCCTCAGCCCCTTTTTGTGCCTCAACCAGCCTGCCTCACTCCTGTGCCTCCCTCAGGACTCATCACGTACGAGGTGAAGGCCGCGGATGCGCCAGACGCAGGTACCACCTGCCTTGCCTCCTGCCGCGCCTCCGCCAGCTGTCACACGTGTGGACGCCCCAACTGCAAGGGCGAGCTGTGTGAAGAGTGTTCCACCTCCTGCTGGACCCTGGAACCCCTAGTAGTGGGCACCGTAAGCATCGTGTTCAGTCTTACAGCCGCTCCTCTGCCCGCCACCTGCCAGAATGAGTGGCAGCTGGTGTGGAGTGGCGGCACCACTGCCCCGCTGTTCCCGGATCACACCACGGCCACGTTCCGAATGCTGGTGGTGCTTACGTACACGGACATGACGCGCCAAGCGGAGTTCTCCGGAGCGAAGTTCAGCGGCACGTACCTCACGGTGCAGACCTTCGTGACCGGCGACGCTGGCAACGGGTGGTTCGCGCCCTTCGTCAGCCGCCAGAATATTTACACCGAAGAGTCTAACCTGTACGCCTTCTTCTACGTCCCCGGCACGCTGATCGCATGGGGCGTGGAGTCCTACGTGGAGCAGGTGGCCCGCAACGCCACCCCCATCACCCGTGGCTACTATTGGTACCACGTTGACCCAATCATCGCCACCACGCGTATCACCCACATCAGTCTCTGGATCTCGCCCTGAGCTGCTGCCGCGTTGGGATGGACCGCCGGGACGTCTGTGGCGGCGTGTTGGATTGCTGCGGTGGCTACTCGCTGCCTAGAGGTTCCTGGAAAGTCTTTTGGCGGAGTCCAGTCCATTCCAGTCCAGCACAGTTCAGTCCAAATCCATATCCCGTTCAGTTTAGTTCAGTCCAATCCGCTTCATTCCAGCCCGATTCATTCCGTTCAAGTGCAGTCCAGTACAGTCCATTCCAATCCACCCCAAAGCATTCCAGTCCATTCCAGTCTATTTCAGAGCATTCCAGCCTGTTTCAGTCTTGCCTAGAGCATTTCAGTCCATTCCAGCCTTGCCCAGAGCATTTCATTTCAGTCCATTCCAATCCAGTCTAGAATATTCCAGTCCTTTCCAATCTAGCCCAGAGCATTCCAGTCCAGGCCACAGTATTCCAGTTCATTCCAATCTAGCCCACAGCATTTCAGTCCATTCCAATCTATCCTAGAGCACTCCAGTCCATTCCAGTCTAGCACAGAATATTCCAGTCCTATCCAATTCCAGCAATCAATAGTCGTGATATATGCCTCTGTACCGCATGCCCCTTGTGGTGTGTGTGTGTGTGTGTGTGTGTGTGTGTGTGTGTGTGTGTGTGTGTGTGTTTCTTTTTATTCTTAGTTGTTTTTCTTTTTTTTTTCTATTTTTTTTTTCACCTATTTTTCATCCATCTATTTATTTTGCCTCTTTTTCACCCAATGTTCATCCATAATTTTGTGCTACTTCTTTACGACAGATAAATGAAACAGTGCATAGCTGAAGCTGCGGTGTTCTGCTTGCAACATGAACACACTTGGGCTTTCCAGAACAGCTGACTAATGTGTTGAGTTGCTGGTCGGGAGTGTTGCCTTTAGAGCGCCACGCACTGACACGCCCCTTCTCATTGTGTGGGTCTTCTGTTTTCCTCTTTGTTTTTCCTTTTTTTTTCTTTCTCTCTCTCTCTTATTATCAGAAATGTATGCACTGTTCTCTTCATTTCCCCACTATATTTATTTTCCAACAGGTACGCCTCTACAGTGTTCTCTGCTCTATATGGTTGCAGCAGTCTGACACTTTTAATGTGATGTGAAGGTTGCCACGCATTTATTTTGTTTTATTTTGCTTTTCATTCAGGTCATCTTCACTATTTAAGAGAGTTTTTAGAAGAGCGACTGAATGAAAAGTACAAAGGAATTCTTTCAATTTATATTTTTTTTCCTTTTTTTTATTTTATGGCTTTGGATTCGTCCCTTGTTTTTTAATCTCATTCTTTTTCATACATCTCTTCATTATTCTTTTATCAAGTCAACTTTATTCGTTTTTTTCTTTTTTGAGAAATGCAGTTGAATGAAAAGTACAAAGGAGTAACTTCAATTTCTTTTTTTTTTTTCTTTTTCTTGATTTTCATGACTTTGGATTCGTCCTGACGTGATCTCCTCGCCCTTGTCTTCCTCCTCTTCCTCTTCCTCCTCCTCCTCCTCCTCTTTATCCTTCTGATTCAAAGCCTAATCCCAATATCATTTTGTGCAGTCCGTGACGAGGAAATTTCCCCATTTTCTATATTCCCTCTTTGTCCCATTTTCTTTGTCTTCTCCCCAGCATCATTATAATTCTTCCTCCTCCTCCTCCTTCTCCTCCACAAACGCTGCCATGCTAATATCACTAATCCAATTTGCGGCGCCCCGATCGTCGGCTCGTGCGGTTCACGTTTCAATATTATAAAAGTTTTAATCAGGGAAGCGGCGCGGGTGATTGCTGGACTGACTGGCTGGGTGGTGGTGGTGGTGGTGGTGATCCAAGGTGGTGGCCGCTGCTGCCTGAAATATTGCTGCTGATGCTACTGTTGTTGTTGCTGGTGTCGTTGGTTTTAGTGTTGTTGCTGCTTATGTTTCTTTGATGGTGGTGATGTATGGGTGTTATGATGAATTGGGCTAGTTGTGAGAGTAGTGTAGCAAATAATCTAGTCAGCCATAGAAACATCCCATTTTCTCTCATATTCAGGGTACACTAAAGCTTACGCGCTTCTCAGAACCAGTAATATGTAAACACAAGTCACCGCTCCAAGCACTCCGTTTTCTCTTATATGTTTTCAGCCTCCCGTTCTCTTTCTACTGCACAGATTTTTCGTCTTTCATCTCTTCTTCCTCATTTTTTTATACATACACATTCTGTGCACGCTTTTCGACACATACGTTACACGTCTTTTCTATACATCATATTACTCCTTTCTTCACACAGACATACACACACACATTCACTCTCTTTGTCCATATCTTTATGTAAATCATTTTTTATGTTCAGTATTTCTTGTGTACATGTTCATGTTTTTGTTAAATAAAGTAGAGAGAGTTTAACCAGTCTAACAAGTGGCTATAAATACAACCTTAGCTGGTGAACAAAAAGAGTTAAGAGATTAAAGGACTTGCAACTGCTGACGGTTACCTGTCGGTTTTCTCTTCTCTATCTCTGGCGAGTTAAGAGATTAAAGGACTTGCAACTGCTGACGGTTACCTGTCGGTTTTCTCTTCTCACATTCCTGGCGGCTTCCACCTAGATCACTAGAAATGGTGACTCGGAGTTAGACCGTAGTGGCCAGCTCCACCAATGCTGTGTCCCAGGTTCTTTAGCACTATAGCGTCGCCACAGCTATAGGTACCTCGCCCAGGTCAGCCCCCGCCTGACACGGACCACCACGGCCAAACCGCCACCCAGCCTGGCCCAGCCGTGACCCACCGACGCCACCCAGCCCGGCCAGCCGCCACGTGACACACACACACCGTCACCCAGCCCAGCAACCGTGGTCACCGCCGCTGCCTCGCCAGTCACCAGCCACCCTCTCTCGCAGCTGTGACTCACCACGCCTCGCCAGCCACCCAGGCCACTGAGGCCACGCTCACCTGCCGCCTCACCACCGCCACCAGGTCCTTCCCTCTCCTGCTGCCGTGACCCACCGCGCCAACTCCACCTGCTGCCTGGTCACCTGCCACCCCTGCCACACCTGCTGCCCAGCCTCCATCACCACCACAGCAGCAGCAACACCTCTCCGGCTCACCACGCACGGTCACCGCCACCCGGCCGTGACCCCACTGGCCCTGATTTCGCTTCTCTACAACAGGGCGGCGCCCCCTGCACCGGTACTCCCGTCTTCCGCTCGACAACAGGGCGGCGTTCCCTGCAACGTTCCCCCACCAAAGTGTTAGTGCTCCCGACCGTCCCTCCCCTCTCCCCCGTCGTCCACCCTCCCCCTGTGTGTGTTAACCCCTGCCCCTAGAAAACTCCCTAGTGTGCATCAGCGCGTACCAACCCCCGTGTGCCAGACACCAACACCTACACATACACGCACTCACACACACACACACACAGACTACACACTTCGTTCACGGCAGTGCGTTCCAAGCCGTAAGTGCGAGTGTGGTAAAGTACGTGCCTAGGACCATCGCTGTCACACCCTCAGCACTGCACAGTGGCGCCCAGCAGGCGTCCCTTGCCACCTCTCACTGGCACCTGGCGCCGGAGGAGCCCGCGCCTCGCCGACAGGCGTCACTACACCCTGCTCCACGACTCGCATAACAAGCCACCAGGCCCCATCGCACGCCAGCAACAAGAAACGGCCATGGCTCCACCGGACACCGCCTCCCCAGCTCCCCCCTTCAGGGCTCCAGCCTTCAACAGCCACGACCCCAACATGTGGTTTACCATCTTGGAGCTGAACTTCAAGGCAAACAACATCACTGAGGCCTTGAAACAGTTCACTCACGCCTGCACTCTCCTGCCACCCGAGGTCCTCTTGCAAGTCTCTGACGCCATCGCGAAAGCCCCCTCTTCGGACAATCCCTACGACGACCTCAGGCAAGCCGTCCTCAAACGCCTTGCGCCAGACCTCGCGCAGCTGGCTGACGACTATATGTCGACAGTTCCGTCGGCAACGCCACCGTCTTCAGTCGCCACTGTCACTAACACAGCAGACGTCCAGCAACTCACCCACATTGTGTCGCAGCTGGCCCTGCAGGTCAGCGCGATGCAGGAACAGCTAAATACCCGCCAGCGTCGCCGCCCACCGTCACCTCGACGCCCTCGCTACCGCTCTCGGTCGCGTAGCACTACACGCACCCCGGGCGTCTGCTACTACCACAGCAGGTTCGGTAGCGAGGCCATTAAGTGCACCCAACCCTGCACTTACAACACCACCCCGGCGTCAAACTAAACGGGCGGACGTTCACGGCGCGTACGATCCGCCAGCCCAAGTCACAGCTACTTCACGTCTACGACCGACGCACCGGAATTAAGTTCCTCGTCGACACCGGCGCTGAGGTCAGTGTCCTGCCTGCCACAGACAGCCAGAAGAGGTTGCCTGTAACCACGCACCTCTATGCAGCCAACGCCTCGAAAATCCCTGTGTACGCGCGGCAGACACTACACCTCGAACTCAACCTCCGCCGCTCCTTCGACTGGACCTTTTACGTGGCAGCTGTGACCCAACCCATCCTAGGCGCCGATTTCCTACGCCACCACGACCTCCTAGTCGACTTGAAGCACGGCACGCTGCTGGATCGTCTCACTTCCCTGCGGACCCGTGGCCGAACGGCACCTGGCGAGAGCACCGGAATCTCCGCAGTCTGCCGAGATAACCCCTTCGCCGCCATCCTCAAGGGTTTCCCAACACTAACACAGCCATACTCAGCCACGCAGCCAGTGAAACATCACGTCCTGCACTACATAGAGACCACCGGACCACCTGTTTTCGCCAAGGCTCGTCGCTTAGCACCAGAACGCTACAAACAGGTCAGGGCCGAGTTTGAGTCTCTGATGCAGCAAGGCATCATCCGCCCAAGCTCCAGCAACTGGTCGTCTGCGCTTCACGTCGTCCCCAAGAAAAACGGTGACATACGCCCTTGCGGGGACTACAGAGCCCTAAACTCCCGCACCGAGATGGACAGGTATCCAGTGCCTAACATTCAGGAGTTTTCCTCACAACTGCACGGCTCTACAATTTTCTCCAGGATCGACCTCGTAAAGGCCTTCCATCAGATCCCCATCAACCCCGAGGACATCCCGAAGACGGCCATAATCACGCCCTTCGGACTATATGAATACACTAGGATGCCCTTCGGTCTCAAGAACGCTGCTCAAACATTCCAGCGCTTCATGGACGAAGTTTTGCGAGGACTGCAGTTCTGCTTCACTTACGTCGATGACATTCTTGTTGCCAGCCCAGACGACGCTGCTCATCGCCAACACCTCGAGCAAGTCTTCACTCGTCTGAAGGACTACGGCATCCAGGTCAACGCCGACAAGTCCGTGTTCGGCGTGCCTTCAGTCGACTTCCTCAGCCACACTGTGTCCTCCTCAGGCTTCACCCCAACTGCAAGTCGCTGTACTGCCATCCAGAATTTCCCGAAGCCCACAACTCAGCGCCAGTTGAAGCAGTTCCTCGGGATGCTGAACTATTACAACAGGTTCATTCCCCGATGCGCGCTCCTCCTCCAGCCTCTCTACGCCTTAGTGAAGCCAGCCAAACGAGGCCAGTCCGTCACCCTTGCCTGGACGCCCGCAGCTGAGGACGCTTTCCTCGCTGCCCGGAAGGCGCTCACATCCACAGCGCTCAGTTTCCCTGCCCCAGACGCCCCTACTTCCATCGCCACGGACGCCTCAGACACCGGAGTTGGAGCAGTGCTACAGCAACACATCGACGGTGCCTGGAAACCCGTCGCCTTCTTCTCCAAGAAACTCAACACTGCCGAGAAGAAGTACAGCGCCTTCGACAAAGAGCTCCTCGCCATCTACAAGGCATTGAAGCACTTCCAGTACTTTGTCGAAGGACGTCAGTTTCATATCTACACTGACCACAAGCCGCTGACGAGCACCTTCATCAAGAACAAGTCATCCTACTCACCACGTCAACTGCGCCACGTAGACTTCATCTCTCAGTTCACCACGGACCTCCGTTACGTGAAAGGTGAAGATAACGCCCCAGCCGATGCCCTGTCACGCAACATCTGTGCCACATCTACCTCTCTCATCGATTACGCCGCCATTGCTGCCGATCAGGCCGCTGACGCCGAGCTGCAGCAACTGAAAGAAAACGCCGCACTACAGATGAAGAGAGTACAGCTACCAGGCACTCAAGTGCACATCTACGCTGACGTCTCGACCAACACCGTCAGACCATACCTGCCTCAACGGCACAGGTATCCACTCTTCCGTCAGCTGCACGACCTCTCACATCCTGGCATCAGAGCTTCACAACACATGATGACGTCCCGATTCATCTGGACCGCCATCAACAAGGACGTGAGAGACTGGACACGTAGGTGCACCACCTGTCAGGCCTCCAAGGTGACGCGACACACACGCTCCCCTACAGCCACCTTCACGCCAGTCTCCACACGCTTCGAACACGTCCATATCGACCTCGTTGGCCCTCTTCCTCACTCCGACGGCTACCGCTACATCCTCACCTGTGTCGACCGCTTCACTCGCTGGCCAGAAGCTGCACCACTGACTGACATCTCCACTGACACCGTTGCACGTGCCTTTATCAGCACGTGGATCTCACGCTTCGGTGTTCCTGTCAGCCTCACTTCTGACCGCGGCGGCCAGTTTGAGTCCAGTGTCTGGAACAAACTGATGACACTACTCGGCATTCGACGATACAGGACTGCCAGCTACCATCCTCAGGCCAACGCTACAGTGGAACGTTTCCACCGCCAGCTGAAGTCGTCACTGATGGCTTCCAGCGACCAACGCGAGAAGTGGAACGCCACCTTACCCCTCGTCCTCCTCGGCATCCGGACGTCCCTCAAGCAGGACCTTCACCACTCTTCTGCCGAGCTCGTATACGGCACCACTCTTCGACTCCCTGGCGAGCTCCTTACCAGCTCACCCGACGCCGGCCCCTGCAGCGTCCAAGACTTCGCCAGCAGTCTTAAGGAGTCGATGAGAAGCCTGCAGCCGGTGCAACCTCGCACGCACCCCGCCAAGACCTTCGTCAGCCAGGATCTCGAAGACTGCACACACGTCTTCGTCAGGGTTGACGCTGTCCGTAAACCACTACAGCGCCCCTACGAAGGCCCCTTCGAGGTCCTCCGCAGGACGAGGAAAAACATCACCATCAACAGAAACGGCTCTTCTGACGTCATAGCCATAGACCGAGTCAAGCCCGCCTACATCCTGCACACCCCGACGGCACCTCACGACCCGACATCGCCGGCCACGCCTTCAGCACCACGCGCCACAGCTAAGCAGCACGTATCGTTCGTCGTGCCTCCTCACTCGGGGGAAGTTATGTAGCAAATAATCTAGTCAGCCATAGAAACATCCCATTTTCTCTCATATTCAGGGTACACTAAAGCTTACGCGCTTCTCAGAACCAGTAATATGTAAACACAAGTCACCGCTCCAAGCACTCCGTTTTCTCTTATATGTTTTCAGCCTCCCGTTCTCTTTCTACTGCACAGATTTTTCGTCTTTCATCTCTTCTTCCTCATTTTTTTATACATACACATTCTGTGCACGCTTTTCGACACATACGTTACACGTCTTTTCTATACATCATATTACTCCTTTCTTCACACAGACATACACACACACATTCACTCTCTTTGTCCATATCTTTATGTAAATCATTTTTTATGTTCAGTATTTCTTGTGTACATGTTCATGTTTTTGTTAAATAAAGTAGAGAGAGTTTAACCAGTCTAACAAGTGGCTATAAATACAACCTTAGCTGGTGAACAAAAAGAGTTAAGAGATTAAAGGACTTGCAACTGCTGACGGTTACCTGTCGGTTTTCTCTTCTCTATCTCTGGCGAGTTAAGAGATTAAAGGACTTGCAACTGCTGACGGTTACCTGTCGGTTTTCTCTTCTCACATTCCTGGCGGCTTCCACCTAGATCACTAGAGTAGTAGGTGTGGTGGTAGTAGTAGTAGTAGTAGTAGTAGTAGTAGTAGTAGTAGTGTCTGTTATTACTTATACTGCTGCTACTGCTACTACTACCATTATCACTGCTACAACTCCTACTATTTCTACCTATATCACTTTAGTACAAGTTACTGCATGAATATTACCGCGAATATGTATAGTACCAGCAACAGCACTACCACCATCACTAAGGAAAACCAAAGAAAAAATAGAGGAGGGAAAGGCTGATAAATTAAAGTTGGAGAGAAGTGAAAGAGAAGTGAAGTGACCCTAAAATAAATGAAGTGGATGAAGGAAAATGTATATTACCACGAACAGTACCAACAATACCACCACCACCACCACCAACACCACCAACAGATTCACCAACTCCCGAACTCACTGTGAACTGAAAAGCGAACATGTGAGACCAGGATGACAAAAGTGAACAGCCACAATCATGTGTGGACGCGTTATTACAGCAGCTGACTTGGCTTGGCGTGTCGGAGGGAGGGAGGGACGGCGCGTGAAGACCCAGCAGGTGACGAACGAATCAGTAATCAGGACGTCAGGTTTCCGAGTCATATGAGGCACACAATTCAGGCAGCCAGTACTTGGGGGTTATTGCGCCAAAACTAGTGTACGTTAGCTAGATTTCCCGGCGAGGTGAATGAGGGGGGGAGGAGTGGAATGAAAACTGCATTACCTCTCTCTCTCTCTCTCTCTCTCTCTCTCTCTCTCTCTCTCTCTCTCTCTCTCTCTCTCTCTCTCTCTCTCTCTCTCTCATGGTAATCAGTTTCAAAGACTACAGTGATGGCGATGATTTTTTTCTAGTTCTCATGAGTCTCTCTCTCTCTCTCTCTCTCTCTCTCTCTCTCTCTCTCTCTCTCTCTCTCTCTCTCTCTCTCTCTCTCTCTCTCTCTCTTCTAATTAGTGATGCATAATCCTTGTTGAATAGTAAACTGTCACTAGAAACACGAAAACATCCCTTGAAAATTCCAGTAACTAGTAACGAAATGATTGAGAGATGCAGAATCCCTCTTAATTTGTCACCAGAATCGTGAAAAAACACCCTTGAAAGTATTAGTAATCATTAAACTGCAAACTGAACCATGAAAAAATACCCCTTGAAAATCACAATAGCTAGAAAGGAAGTGACTGAGAAATGCAGAATCCCTCTTAACCTGTCACTAGAACCACGAAAAAAAGAAGAAAAAAAAAACACTCTTGAAAATCCCAGTAATTATTAAACTTACTATAATCATGAAAACAAAACACCATTGAAATTTCCGGTACCTTCCCGAGAGTATGTTAAAAGTAATCAGAATAAGAATACTGTCTCTTTATTTCATTTTACGTCTATTCTCGTTTGGTTATTTTACACTTATCTTTACACGGACGAAAAAATTATCAGTAGAACGTTCCTTGTCGCTATATCTGAATGTAAAGAGCCGAAATTCTGCGTGGTAGCTATTTTATATTTAATTTCATCCATCGTACGTGCTTAAACATTATAATAAGGGACAGCGTGTGTATTTATTGCTGTTCTATTGCTGTATATTTACTCGTATGTTTAGTAAATCATTTATTTTTTGTTTAGTTATCCATGGTTATTTTTCTCTCAGCGGATGTGGTTGGTTATTTGTCATAGAAAATGTGTATCATGGTGATTTTAGGGGTGACTAATATTTAAAGTGATGCTAGTGGTGGTGATGTTGGTGATGTTGATAATGGTGATGAAGTTGATAATGACGAAGATGATTGTGGTAATAATGATAAAAATATGTTAGTGATAATGGGTGATGATAATAATGATGGTGAAAATAATGTTAATGATAATAATAATAATAATAGTAATAATAATAATGATAATAATAAAAATAATAATAATAATAACGATGATGATGATAATGTGAGCACGCTTTACAAATCCGGTGAAATTATTGTGCG
>NC_087173.1:9987985-9992985 GCF_035594125.1 Scylla paramamosain
ACACACACACACACACACACACACACACACACACACACACACACACACACGGTA
Organism: Scylla paramamosain; assembly: GCF_035594125.1. NCBI lineage: Eukaryota > Metazoa > Arthropoda > Malacostraca > Decapoda > Portunidae > Scylla > Scylla paramamosain. The sequence goes on from NC_087173.1 coordinate 9,988,040, forward strand.
ATCCATAATTTTATAAACAGGTGGTGAAAATAACAATAACAGACCGTTAAAACCACGTCACTTTTTTTCCATTTTACAAACTGGAATACTTAGACCAACTTAACAATTTCCAAAACCTGTGATCTCAAGGAAAAGAAGATGAAAAATACACACAGGTTCATTTTCTATCCTTTCTGTGAATGTACGAAGCAGAAGCACAGCACTAAATCACACACACACACACACACACACACACACACACACACACACACACACACACACACACACATTCTCTCTCGTAATAATTCGAATACTCGAACATAAACAAGTAAACAAACAGAATGATAATTTCACACACTCATCATTTAAACCTGGATGAACGAGTGAAGAAGACAACAAGAACAACAACAACAACAACAACAACAACAACAGATCACTAAAAACCACATCCATTCACATACATACCCTATAGAAACAAACATACATAAACGAACCAAAACAACAACCCCAAACACACACACACACACACACACACACACACACAACCCCACATCGAAGTCAAAGCCAAACACACGTGATCGGAGGCAGCATCGTGACGTCAGGATGTCAACAAAGCTTTCAGAGGCGAGGATACCCGAAGAGGCAGCGATGTATACTGACAACACTCACGTAGAAGTTTGATTAGACGACCCCTGGCATCAGTGAGGCGAGATTAGCATGCGAGGAGGGTGCGTGGGTTTCGATGTGACGGAAAGGGAACGTGGGAAGGAGCTGGAAGGAGGCGGAAAGACGAAAATGTGAATGAGGTGAAGAAAAGGGAGAGGCTTTGGAGAAGAGGAATAAGGGAGTGGTTTTGAAATGAGAGAGGGAAGGAAAAGGTTTTGAAAAGAGATTGATAAGAAGAAATGGAGGTTTAGAGAAGGTTTTGAAAGATTCTGAAAGAGGAAGGGGAAAAGATTGCAGGACAAAGAAGAAAAAGGTTTCGAGAAGACGGCAAGACAAGACAAGGGGTGAGGTGAAGAAAAGCGAGAGGTTTTGAAGGAGACAGAAAGATGGCGAGGTGAGGAGATCCAGGAAATTATACTGAAAGGAAAACCAATGATCATTTTTGAAGTTTGAAAAGACAGAGATGGGAGCTGAAAAAAAGAAAAGAAATGGAAGAGATGCTTTGAAGGAGAGGGATTGAGAGATTTGGATGTTTTAGGGAAAAATTTTAAAAGGGGGAAAAGGGAAAAGACTGCAAGAGAGAGCAGGAACAGTGTTGGAGAAGAGAAAACACAGAGAAGTATGGAAGTTTTGGGAAAGGTCAATGAAAAGGAAAAAAAAATGGCACTGTTGGGAAGGAAAAGGTTTCGGAAGAAGGCTGAAAGGAGGCAAGACGGAGAGATGGAGAAAAGAAAGAGATTTTCAGGAAGAGGGATAGTGTGAGATTTGGAGGTCTTAGGAAAGGTTTTGAAAGGAAAAAAGAAAAACATTAACATAGAATAAGAAAAAATAATAAAGGTGAGAAAAGATAAAGAAGGTTTGTGGGAAAAAAGGTTCTAAAAGGAAATGATCATCAGGCAGGGAAGGAAAATGTATTGAAAAATTATTGAAAAGAAGAAGAGAGATCATGAGAAAAGGAAATTTAGGAAAGTTTTGAAAAGAGAAAGAGGAGAAAAATTACAATACAGGGAAGAAAAGAGTTTTGAAAATATACTAGAAAACATTACAAGCCACAGACTATAAAAATATCCTGAAAATGAGCTGGAATAGATTACAAAACATGAAAAAGAAAACGAAAACTCTGGAAAAACGAAAAGTAGAACAGAAAAAAATTTGAAAAACGAGTAGATAAGAAAAAAAGAACAGGGCTTAATATGACAAGAGAAACAAGAAAAAGGTAAAAGGGCAGGACAATTCAGAGAGGAAAGAGACAGAAAGGCATACGGAAGAGTAGGGCAACAAAAGGGTGAGCAGTAAAGGGGTGGGATAGGCAGACCTGGGCAAAGTGAAGCACATCGCGAGATTAATATTTTGTTGTGTCCGTGGAATGGAAAGTAATTGCATTTTTCATCCACAGCGCGACTCAAATGGTGTTTTATATGAGAGAGAGAGAGAGAGAGAGAGAGAGAGAGAGAGAGAGAGAGAGAGAGAGAGAGAGAGAGAGACGAGTGAACTGTGACTGACTAACTGACTGAGTAACTGACTAACTAACCAAATGACTAAATGGCTGACTAACTGACTACCTAACTGACTACCTGACTGACTGACTGACTGACTGACTGACTCACTTATTGAATGAGAAAAAAGACACAAAAAAACACAGAAACACAAACACATCAACAGAATTACAAACACACACACACACACACACACACACACACACACACACACACACACACACACACACACACACACAGAGACAGACAGACAGACAGACAGACAGACAGAGAAGAGATCAATAGATGTCACTCAAAGTAGATCATTAAAACTTTCTACTTTAATGATCTAATTCCAATAATCACGAAAATGTATCGTATCCAAGTCATTACATGTTTTATGGCACTATTCTCTCTCTCTCTCTCTCTCTCTCTCTCTCTCTCTCTCTCTCTCTCTCTCTCTCTCTCTCTCTGCACGTTTCAACTTGATTATTTTTCTTTTTTTTCCTATGTAATCACGCTCCATTCAGAAAAGATTACATTTATGCGTATTTTTACGAATCCCTTTGTTGTTAGTTGTGGATCTGTTGCCGATGTTATAAATGGAACCTCGGCATCCGTCACACAGGTCATTCGTTCTCTCTCTCATGAATAATTCGTAACTTAGTCAACCAAAAAAATAAATACATGTTTGAAGATGAGTTGCGTTGATACATTTTAAACACCAATATATATTTACTTTTTTTTTCCTTCTTCTTTTCTTCGTTTCATTTCGGATTGAATGTCTGAATATTTCACGCCAAGATCATCCTGGTTTTGTGTGTTTGTGTTTTTGTATTATCGTACTTTTAGTCAATATGAAAACAAACCCAGGAAAGAAATAAAAAAAAAAAAACAGGAAAAGAAGAAATAAAATAAGAATTAGGGATTATATAAACGAAAGTAAAATCATGGAAAGAACGAAGAAAAGTAAAAAAAGGAAAGAAAAGTCTGGAATTATGTAAATGAAAACAAAGCAACTAGACAAGCCCCCCCCAAAAAAAAAGAAAGAAAATGAACAGACAAGAAAAAAACAAAAACAAAAAATTAAAAGTATACCAACAAACAAACAAAACAAAAAAAACAACAAAAGACCCCAGAAAATTAAAAAAAAACAGGAAAATAAAAAAAAATAATAAAGAAATAACACACCAAAGAAGAAAACATACAAACTAAAACACGAACACTGCAAAAAAAAAAAAAAAATCAAACCAAAATATCCCGAAGTGAGGACTGTCCCAAAATACCTGTTCTATGGTCAATCTTGAGCTTCGTACGGTTCCTCCAGAAGCCGTAAAGAGGCCAAGGGGGACAGTCTTGGCCGCCGGTTTCCCATCCCGCCGCTGCCAAAAAGTCTGAAGGGAAGGGAAAGAGAGGAAGGGGTGACCAGGGAAGGGAATTAGCGAGAGGGGAGGGAGTGAGAGGAGGGGAAGAGTGAGGGAGAGGTAAAGAGGGATGATGAGAAAGAGAGGAGGAGGATGTTAAAGGGAGGGTGTTAGAGAGAGAGAGAGAGAGAGAGAGGGAGAGAGAGAAACATTCCAAACACCAATCTTTATTTCTTTTCTTTTTTTCTATTCTTATCAAACTAAACCTCAAAATTAATACCTTAATAAAATAAACAATTATGAAATCATGGGAGAGGAAGAGGAGGAGGAGGAGGAGGAGGAGGAAGAGACGAAGACGAAGAAGAAGAAGAAGAAGAAGAAGAAGAAGAAATAGAACACAGGTATAGACAAGAGAGAGAGAGAGAGAGAGAGAGAGAGAGAGAGAGAGAGAGAGAGAGAGAGAGAGAGAGAGAGAGAGAGAGAGAGAGGCGTTGGCTGCCTGTATGACGCAAATTAGCACGCTGGGTAACTTTGTCGTGGCCAGCAAATATAATAAGCGAACCCCCACACGCCGTATTTACGTATTCCACCTGATGATACTGTATGTATATTTTTTTTCCCACTATTATTCGAGCTTTGTTATTCCTGCGCCTTGGTTGGTCCAGGTCAGGTTAATTACTGGGCTTCATTGTAAAGGTGAAAGGTTCGAGTACACTGGGGAATTTTTTTTTTTTTTTTTTTTGTTGGGGGGACAAACTCCAATAACTTTTTTGGGGAATGGTAGTAATGGTAGTGGTACTGTAGTGGTTGTGGTGATGATAGTAGTAGTATTGTTAGTGCTAGTTGTGGTAAAGATAAGTTGTATTAGTAGTGGTGGTAGTAGTAGTAGTATTGGTAGTTGTAGTGGTGGTGGAGTTAGTGATAGAAGTAGTAGTAGTAGTAGTAGTAGTAGTAATAGTAGTGGTAGTAGTGGTGGTGGTGGTGGTTGTGGTAATGATGGTAGCATTCGTGTAGCAGAGGCAATAATAATAGTAGTTATGGTGGTAGTAGTAGTACTGGTGGTGGTGGTGGTGGTAGTGGTGGTGGTGGCAGTGGTTGTGCTAGTATAATACAACATCACCGGTGACGCTTGTATTCTATCATGCACATGAGAGGCGGTGGAGGGCGGGGACACGGGTCGCGGCCGCCCACACTTGCTCACTGACTTGCATAACACACTCGTCAATCAGGATGCACTGTAGGTGGCGCTGTAGAACAATATAACAGGGACAGGGACACTGTAGATATAGAACGTTATGCTGTGGAAGGCGAGGACGGAAGAAGTAATTTTTTATACTAACACGCGTAAGTAAATTTCCAGTACAGTCTGACAAACCGGAGTCCCTGGACAGACGGGGACCAGGCTTAGGCGTGGGTACATTGTAGCTGGTGGGCGTAGCGTGGGCACCGCGACACGCTTCAC
>NC_087173.1:9995485-9997985 GCF_035594125.1 Scylla paramamosain
TATCATTTCATTTTTATTATCATCTTTCCTTTCCTCTCCTTAATCATCTATTAATTATTCTTCCTTTCCTCCTCATCCACCTTTATTCCATTTTATCTCTTCCTTTCCTCCATCTATATTATACTTATCTCGCGCATCTTTACTTCTTCTTTCCTTCTACCCTTCCTTCCTTCGTTATTTTAATTTTAACCTCCTCTCTTTCACTCTCTTTCTTTCTCCTCCATTTCTCCCTTATCTTTAACCTCTTCCCTTTCTCTTACTCTCACTTCTACTCTACACTTCTTCTTTTCTTTCTTATCCATTATCTCTCTCTCTCTCTCTCTCTCTCTCTCTCTCTCTCTCTCTCTCTCTCTCTCTCTCTCTCTCTCTCTCTCTCTCTCTCTCTCTCCGTATCCTTTTGTAATTCCTCTTTCGTGTGTTGTTGTTTTTTTGTTGATTTTTCTTCTCTTTTTTCTTGTTTTCTTTTATTTTCATCCGTGTCCTGTATCTGTATTCTCTCTCTCTCTCTCTCTCTCTCTCTCTCTCTCTCTCTCTCTCTCTCTCTCTCTCTCTCTCTCTCTCTCTCTCTCTGTCTATCTATTTATCTATCTATCTATCTCTATCTGTCTATCTATCTATCTATCTATTTATATATCTATCTATCTCTCTATATTTTTTTCCTTTCCTACGAGATAAAACAGAACAAGACCAAGGGGGTAGTGGTGATGGTGCTAGGTTGAAATGAACACGTAAATGATCGATAAAGAAAATAACAAGAAAAAAATCCAATAAAACTAAGCTGATATTTACATGATTACACGTATAAAAGTAGTAGTAGTAGTAGTAGTAGTAGTAGTAGTACATTACAATGAACACGTAAAGCATTGATAAAAAAAATAAATAACAAACCAAAGAACATACCACAAAAGGACAGAATCAGATCAAACTCAGCTGATATTCAAACGCTCGCACGTATGAACCTTGTGTTTCTTGCAACCACCGAGCGGCTTCGAGACAGGGAATCGAAGCAACGCGACTGACTCATTCCTTGGACTCTCCTCACTACTCACTCTCGCTTCAGTCAGACCCCATGAAACTTACGTGTGGTTTGTGCTGCCTTAAGTCAGGAAATCATATTCTGAAACCGGCACTGCATTTCCTTACACTTAAAAGACTCTTGTTGAAGTTATCTAGATTTTTAAGAGTGTTTTTTATGGTTCTAGTGATTGATTTACTAGATTACAGTATTGACAATAGAAACACTCGTGAGAACCTTGCTAATCATCTTCGCTGACCTTTAAAAGTGACTTAAGTGTGTTTTTACGGTTCTAGTGACGGATTAACAAGATTTCTACATTATTAACAGGAGGAACACTCGTGAGAAGCTGGCTCATCATCTCTGTGGCCTTTGAAAATAGTCGTAGTGAGAGAACAGAGCGTTTCAGAGTACGGGGCAGATAGAGCACGGGTTGTGGCAGTGCTGTGTGGAGGACTGTGCTTCTTTTCCATCACTTCTCTATACTCAATGTGGAGGAAGACTCCCTACAGCCCCTATCTGACCCTGTTCCCAGCGCCCCACGAGGTACGGTGAGTGGGTGACGAGTGTGTTCATGTGTGTTGGTGGTGCAGTGAAAGATGTGGGTCTCTAGCCAGCCAAGGAGTGTGTTCCCAAGGTTTCGGTGTTGAATCTTGACTACATCTCTGACAGGCTGTTGTGGTTGTTGGGGTTTTCAGTGGTTGTAGTGGAAGGTATTGGTGGTTTTTCTGTTTTCTTTTTATAAGGGTTTTTTGTGGAAGTCATTGGGGTTTTTAAGGGTGTGTTCAGCGGACGTTATTGGAAGTTTTTTAGGTCTTTTCAAAGGTGTGTTTAATGGAAGTTTTTGGGGTTTTCAAGGGTGTGTTGAGTAGAAGTTATTGAGGTTTTCAAGGGTGGTCCTGGTGAAAGGTACTGAGGTTTCCAGTGTTCCTAGTTCAGGTTATTAGGAATTTTAATGTTTTTACTGGAAATTACTGTGTCTTCATTGGTGTTAGTAGTCAAGATTATTCCAGTTTTCAAAGATGTTACCACGATTCTAGTGATAATTTAACGATGATTCTGCGCTACTAATATGAGAAACACTTGAGAACCTGCGGCCTTTCAAAAACCCAAAACCTTTTAGAAAACATGCCGTCTGGTGGCGCCGCAGGGAAACTAAAGCTGCCAAACCATCATATCAAAAACCATTTTATTCATTTAGTAATAATTTATTAAACCTTTTAGTTATTGAATCTCTAAAGTATTTTAATCGATTTGGAGTTGAAATTAGTACTTTTTTTTTCAGAGAGAGAGAGAGAGAGAGAGAGAGAGAGAGAGAGAGAGAGAGAGAGAGAGAGAGAATCAAACTATGCAAGGTACAATGATACTACACACACACACATACAATAAAACATGCTGGAAATTGAAAAGCACAACCACCCCCGTTCTCTGCCACAAACAAACTAACAAGTGGAAGAGTGTGTGTGTGTGTGTGTGCGTGTGTGT
>NC_087173.1:10005485-10025485 GCF_035594125.1 Scylla paramamosain
ATTTATATACATCCCCGTGAATAGATCATTACTTGTTTAGGATTAAAAATACATTTCTTTAATAGAATTACCTTTTTAACAACAAGTATACGTAATCAATTCAAGTAATCAAAGTCCCACACAAACAGCACGATATTATTAGAGTTTTAAAAAAATAGTGTCTTTAGTACAGTTACCTTTATTGCAGCCTAGAAGCGCCATGTGTTCCTGTGCAAGTGTTAATGATCATGAGCCATCTAAGTGATCTAAATTACCAAAAATAGCAGGATATTATTAATTAGAGTTAGCAAATCGTAAAGGGGCCAGTGTTGTGGGTTGGAACACCGAATCATGTGTTCTTGAGCAAGGAGGAGGAGGAGGAGGAGGAGGTGGTGTAGTTAAAGAGGTCTTCTTCTTCTCTTTCTGTTTATCGTTACCTTCTTTTACGTAACGTGTGTGTGTGTGTGTGTGTGTGTGTGTGTGTGTGTGTGTGTGTGTGTGTTAATATTCATGGTGTATACGTTAGCAAATGTTGATATTCATGACACTTACGGAAGTAAAAATATTGATGGAATCATTTAAATCCTTATATTTGCCAAATATCAATAATCGTGGTATATACGTAAACAGATGTTAACGACCTAATGTAAATATTCCAGAGAAACTGTGTATTACTTAATTAGAATAAATGTAATCTTTCCTTAGCATATTACAATCTAGAACCGTTATGCGTACATTCTTCAGCTGGTATTAATAATCTGGCATACGTAAGCTAATGTTAGATTAGGTTAGGTTAGGTTAGGTCTGGTTAGGTAATTCAAATCTCCCTGAAAACAAGATATTATTAATTGAAGTAAAAATAATCTTTATGATATATTAATAAGAAGAATCATATTTTTTACAACCCAGAAACATCATTCATTCATTAGTAGTTATTAATAACCTTATACACCCAAGCAAACATGAACGAGGTAATGTAAATATCAGATTAGGAGGATATTAGTTAATTAGAGTAAAAATGCTCTGTTTAGTGTATCAACAAGAACGATAATCTTTTAACAACCATGTTTTCTTTAGCAAATGTTGATAATCTTGTATACTGATTGTGGCGGAGAGAAAACTTAGGATGAAGCATGACAGAATGAAGTGGTGACAGTGACGCGGAGTGACGAGGAATGTGACAGTGCCTGACAGTGAGACAGTGATAGTGTGAGTGACAGTGAGACAGTGATAGTGTGAGTGTCTGACAGGGACAGTGTCGAGTAATGATAAGGGAGGTGTAAGTGCCTTACAGTGACGAGGGAGTTGAGTGGCTGACAGTGACAGTGCCTGACAGTGACGAGGGAAGTGTGAGTGGCTGATAGTTACAGTGCCTGACAGTGACAAGGGAGGTGAGAGTGGCTGACAGTGACAGTGCGGTGCCCCCCTCGTTGACGCAGCCCTCCCGTAGTCAACAGCAGCTTTCAGATAAATGACACAGGACAGTGACAATTTTTAGCTTAAGTCCGCAGCTCCTTTCCCCAATCAAGTGTTATCTTATTTTCTCTGTATGTAATGTTTAATTTTTTTTAAATGTATAGATCTTTATTTCTCTTACCTGTGTTTTCTCACCACCACAATCCACCCATTTCTCTTATTATCTATACTAACTTTATATACGTAAGTAAATGTTATTGATCTCGTATAAATCTCCCCAAGATACAATGTGTTACTGGTTAAGAGAAAAAAACCTCGTCTTTCATTATTATATTACACTCTAGAACCTTCATACATTCGTTAACAAATACTAGTAATCTTATTTAAGTAAGCAAATATTAGTGACGTAATTGAAATCTACCTGAAAAATAAGCTATAAGTAACTGGAGTAAAAATATTTTTCTTATGTTAATAGGAATAATTATATTTTTTACAACACAGAACCGTCAGATCTTATTTAGTGCATATTAATAATCACGTATCCGTAAACAAAGATTGTGAGGTAATTTAAATCCCCCGAAAATAGTAAAAAATGTCTTTCGTAAATATGTTAGTAGGAAGAGTTAGCTTTTTACAACCTAGCACCGCCATTCATTCTTCAGCAAATTTCAATTATAATCACTTACACGTATGAAAAGATTATAAAGCTATCTAAACCACCCCCCTTTGCACAGCGTTTCTTAATTAGAGTAAAAAGATCTCTTAAGTATATTCACAAGGACAATTGGCTTTTAAATCAAATATAATTCCGAAAATAAATGGAGAATTACTGATTTGTGACACGAATGGCAAATGGTGAAATGTTTCTTTGACAAATATAAATGAATTAATCTGATAGAACGTTGGCAGATGAAATTATGAAAGCATTGCAGCGCCTCTCAAAAATAATGAAAGGTGACCTATATCTATCTTTATGAAACTAGGCACATTTTATTTCTGGGAATGACAACTGATCCTTTCTCTTTTGTTTCTTTTCTCTTTTGAGCGGCAACCAACTTTTTTCCTGTTTCTACTCTCGCATCCAGCCTCCGCCAGGGACAATAAATGAAAAGATAAATAAACCAAATAAATACGGTGAGAGACAAAATGGAGAGACAGACACGAACACAGAGACAGAGACAGGCGCACACACACACACACACACACACACACACACACACACACACACACACACACACACACACACACACACACACACACAGAAAAAAACAGACACAGATACAGACAAAGAATATTACAACTATAAAACCTACCTAACCAACCATCAGAGAGAGAGAGAGAGAGAGAGAGAGAGAGAGAGAGAGAGAGAGAGAGGGAGGGAGGGAGAAAGGCTATCACCAACACAACCTAACCACAACAAACTGACTCGCATACGCATAAAAATATAAAGAGAGAGAGAGAGAGAGAGAGAGAGAGAGAGAGAGAGAGAGAGAGAGAGAGAGAGAGAGAGAGAGAGAGAAGGAAAGAATAGTAACCACATAAACCAAGCATAATAAACTGACCTACATACGTATAAACATAAGTAAACACAATAAAAAAGAGACAGAGTGAGACACACACACACACATACACACACACACACACACACACGAACACAAACAAAGACCATCACCACATAACCTAACTAACTCACGCATAAAAATTACTCAAAAACTAGGCCAGGGGGATGCATACGAGACAAAGGTAATCGCTGTCCCGCCAATACAGAATCACGGAGTTGTGGAAAGATCGGGGCCTGTGTGCAGCGTTTGTGTGTCCCCTGGCGAGCGTTCCCATCACCACCACCACCGCCACCACCACCAGTGTCCCCGTCTGCTGCCTTAACTGGGGAATACGGGTCAGGGAGAGAGAGAGAGAGGCAGATGCAAACATAGATAGACAGAGATAAATGGTTAGATTCACTACTATAGACAAATAGAGATGAAGTATATACGTAGACAGATTGATAGACCAACTGACAGATAGATAGATTGACAGACAGACAGACAGACATTAGACAGACAGGCGGGTAGGTATACAGGTAGATAGATAGATAGACACGTGGACAGACATACGTACGAGTAGATGGTCTCTCTCTCTCTCTCTCTCTCTCTCTCTCTCTCTCTCTCTCTCTCTCTCTCTCTCTCTCTCTCTCTCTCTCTCTCTCTCTCTCTCTCCCAGTGACAGAATAGAATGATAATCTCTCAACATCCAACCTCTGCCCTCCTTCGCCTCTCCTCCTCCTCCTCCTCCTCCTCCTCCTCCTCCTCCTCCTCCTCCTCCTCCCCCTCCTCCTCCTTCAATATTACATAATCACCCACATGTTATATTGTGGCGTGAAATACTGACATAATTCCTTCTCCTCTTTCCTCCTTCTCTACTTCCCTCCTTCCCTCCTGCCCTCGAAACATCCTTCCGCTCCTCCTCCTCCTCCTCCTCTTCCTCCTCTTCCTTCCATTCCGCTGACAAACACCAAACATTAGGGATGATGAGAGGCACGAAAGAAAATGGAGCAAAGAAAATGGGGATCGAAAAAAAAAATACAAGTGGGGGGATACTAAGGAAAATTGGTGGAAAGGAAATAAGATGCAATAAGTAGAAGAGAGAGAGAGAGAGAGAGAGAGAGGAGGGGGGGAATATGAGGAAAGGAAAAGTATATGACTACGATTTTAGCTTACAGAAACACACACACACACACACACACACATATCCACACAGACGTAAAATCGAAAACTAAATGTGTGTGTGTGTGTGTGTGTGTGTGTGTGTGTGTGTGTGTGTGTGTGTGTGTGTGTATGTCCTTGCTCTCCTCCATCTTACATGTACATATTTATTTAGCATTACAGTGTTCAGTTTATCAAGACATTTTACTCCTGAACAAACTCTCTCTCTCTCTCTCTCTCTCTCTCTCTCTCTCTCTCTCTCTCTCTCTCTCTCTCTCTCTCTCTCTCCAGGATACAGACCAAAAGTTTACCATGGTGAGGAAAGACTCGTGTTTGCTGCATTATATATTGGCCTGTATTCAGAAACACTTTGCTCTCTCACCACGACAAATTTCCAAGATCACAGAGATGCTTAGCCGTGTTCCTAAGAGTGTTTCTCCAGTTAATAATGTAGAAATCATGTCAATATGTCACGATCTTTAAAAAAACACCCTTGAAACAGACAGCCTAAAAAAGAATGGCAAACGGATACATAGAGAGACAAACACACAAACAGCAATTCCCTCTTTTAATAATGTAGAAATCTTGCTGTCACTAGAGCAGTAAGAATCACCCTTAGAAACCCATGTGATTCAAAAACTACATAACCTTTTGAAAATTGTGGAGATGCATAGAGGTCTTTCAGAATCCGGTCCCGCCTGTTAATAATGTAAAAACCTTGCTAACTTGTCACTAAAACCATAATACACTCTTAGAAATCCGTGGAACTCAAACATTACAGAACCCTTTGAAAGTCGTGAAGGTGCTGGGCGGAGGCGTTGCAGAAAGTGATGCCTGTGGTTAGGGTCAGTCAGTGTAGCGTGGCGGTGACGTAATAGTGTCAGAACAGGGCATCTACTATATACCTCTCTGGGCTACGGGAGACGTGGTGGTAGTGGTAGTGGTAGTGGTAGTGGTGGTAGTGGTGGTAGTGGTGGTGGGGAGGCAAACAAAGCGTGCAGGTTCGGTTACTCAGAGCAGTTTCCCGACTCCCTTAACCCCGGGCTGAAAATGTTGTAAAAATTCATCGAGGTGGAAGCAATGGTCGGGAGCCTCATCTTTCCTCTAAATGGGGCGAGAAGATTCCCTCTCTCTATCTCTCTCTCTCTCTCTCTCTCTCTCTCTCTCTCTCTCTCTCTCTCTCTCTCTCTCTCTGATCTGTCCATTGGGAACTTATTGAAGTTGTTCATCCTGTATATGTAATTTTCTTTTTTATTCCCAGGATTAACAGTCTCTTTCTGCTTTCTATGTTTATTACTGAGTTTTTATTTTTTTATTTCTCTCTCTCTCTCTCTCTCTCTCTCTCTCTCTCTCTCTCTCTCTCTCTCTCTCTCTCTCTCTCTCTCTCTCTCTCTCTCTCTCTCTCTCTCAACGTGACTGCTCTATTTTCCATTTCATTGCAGTCAGTCTTACTTTGCATTTCTCTAACTTCCTTCTCTCTCTCTTTCTCTCTCTCTCTCTCTCTCTCTCTCTCTCTCTCTCTGGTAAATTAAAGTTAGGTGGTGCCCATCGCCCGCAACACGCCCTCTTTTATGTGCGGAGGAGGGCGGGAAGGGGTGAGAGAGGGCAAGAAGAGGTGCGGGAGGAGACGAGAAGATGGGAAGAAAAGCGAGAATAGAGGAAAATGCGACGGGAAGATGGAAAGAATAGCGAGAAGAGAAGAGGAGGAGACGGGAAGATAAGAAGAATAGCGGGAAGATAAGAGAGGAGGAGGAGGAGGAGGAGGAGGAGGAAGGAAGAGAGGTTAGGAGGGCAGGGAGCAAGGTTTGGAAGGGCAGGATGGGAGGAGGTCGAGGAGAAAGAAGTGAGAGAGGAAGCAATGGTAGAAAGGTGAGAGGAGGAGGAGGAGGAGGAGGAGGAGGAGGAGGAGGAGGAGGAAGAGGTATTTCTTAGTCAAATTATTTTTATTTATGTTGTATCTATTTATTGTGATTATTTTATGTGTTAACTTTTGTTTTCATTACTTTTCATCATTTTTTTCTTTTGTTTACTTATCTGTTTTATTTTATTTGATATTTTTTTTCATTTATTGGTTTATTTCATTTTGTTTATTGATTTTCATTTATTTAGATTTCGTATTTATTTTTATATTTTATTTTATTTTTTTCTTTGTGTGTGTGTGTGTGTGTGTGTGTGTGTGTGTGTGTGTGTGTGTGTGATTATTCTTATCGACACCCACTTCCCTGTCGCCGTTTTCCTTTTTTTTTTTTGTCTTTGTTTTTCCTTGGGAGCATTTTTCACCGTCCCGTCTGACTATCTACACTTTCTCCAAACAGTCTTCAGGAAATTACCAATAACCTCACGAAGATTAAATTTGGAAGACTCAAAATCATATGAAGTTTAAAGAGTTCACTCACTCGTGGAATTCTCTCTCCTCTCCTCTCCTCTCGTCTCTCTCTCTCTCTCTCTCTCTCTCTCTCTCTCTCTCTCTCTCTCTCTCTCTCTCTCTCTCTCTCTCTCTCTCTCTCTCAATGGAACTCGTACGACTACTTAAAAAAAAAGTCACAGTCATAAATTATAATTCTAAATAAAAATGAACAATAATTACCTTAAAATTTTACCTTTTTTTTCTAATATAACAATTTTTTCACGTTTTCTTCTTCCAATTTTACGTAGATTTGTGAAAAGAACCTAAATTTCAGCCACTCGTTCGAAGAGGAGGACGAGGAGAGGAACATAGATCTTGAGAGAAATGTGGTCGAATTGAATTTGGTTTAGTTCCTGGTGAGCCTGACGGAAACCTGTCCTGTTACTCCTTAAGCTGCAGTCATTCGAGGCGACTTTACTCGCCGCTACTTGACTCGGCGACGACTTTTTTATTTATTTATTTATTTATTTTTATTTATTTATTTATTTTTTTTTTTTACCAACCCATCTAGCAGTCTAGTATAGTCTCATGCCTCGTGTGCAGAGCGCAGGCATGTCAAGGGTCAGGCGCCAAGTTTTAAACCAATTAATCCGGTTCCTTCAAGTTCTTTATTTTCTTCGTCAGAGTCTCTTCGCCAGGAATCTCAACACCAGTCTCAATCAGTTTGTTAATTAAACTTTTAAAACTGTGTTGCCTCGCGTATCTCTTCATGTAGTTTTCATTATTTGTACCCCGCAAACCTTCACAATTTCTATAAATGTCAAAAAATCCGATTTTTTTCATCCCCTGATCACTTCAAAACTTTGTCATACTCCATACGTGGGAAAACAAACTCAATAGCTGACTTGGTGATGGTCACTGCGCGAGTGCATGGTCACAGGAAGCGACTGTGGACCTACTAGTAGCCGAGATAGGTCATGTGATCATGAAATCGCGCGCTACCGCCGAGCAAAGTTGAACATGTTTAACTTGAGTATCTCCGAGTATTTTTAGCTGTCAGTTGGACTTGCTAGTGACGACTAACCTGTCACACTTGGCGACTAGGCGGCTACCAGTCGCAGCTACTACTGTGGCGGCGAATAAAGTCGCCTCGTGTGACAACGGCTTTAGGTCTGTGTTCAGAATAGCTCATTCTCTCTTACCACAACTATTTTCAAACGCTACAGAGATGATTAGCCGTGTTCTCAAGAGTGTTTCTTTTGTTAACAATGTAAAAATCTCGTTATTCACTAGAGCCCTAAAAACACCCTTAAAAACCCGTGTCACGTCCACTGGAGTCTTTTGAATGTAGTGAGGATGCGGTGCAGAAGTGTTCAGCCTTGTATTGTTCAACTCGTCTTTCTCTCATAGGGACTGTTTTTTTTTAAGGGGAACGGAGGTAAACAGTCGCATTCTCAATGTTTTCCCCAGTGACTATGCAGAATTTTTATTAAACTACCACTATAATCATAAAAACATCCTTGAAAACCACCATAAACGCAGTAAAGCTTGCTGGAAATACTCGAGAAGAGACGATGAAGTGTTTAAGAATCAGGGCTTTAGTCTGATGCAAACACAGGCAGAGGAATTGTTTGAAAAGACAGTTGGGAGGAAGAGCAGTGAATCTCCGAGCACTTGGCTTGGTAATCCTTGCTCTGTTCTCGCGTCCCTTCAGTATTAATAGAATACTGAGAATACCCCATCCCTAAAAAAATTAAATAAGTAAATAAATAAATAAATTATATTGATAATAAAAAAATAGTAATAATGGCCTGTTTGTCTATCTGTTTATGCACCGTTATTTTATTTATTTATTTCTTCTTGTAATGACGAACAGAATTTTTTTAAGTATTTAGCTGCACGTCCTCGCAGAGCACAGTTTCAAAAGACACAGTTACAGTAGCTAATTAGAAGTAGTAAATAATCAAACAGTTCATGTTTCAGGAGTTTTTACATTCTGCTTAGTACAATCATGAAGGGTTACTCAGTTACTGTGGCGTCCCTTCAAACTTATTTTATTCCTTCAAAAAACACAATTAAGACGAACAAAAAAATGAATCAGATGGAAACTGATTCATTGAAAACTGAAAATTGAAAGGAAAGGATCCTTAGGCAGCTGTTCCCTTCAAACCTTACAACATTTTGAGATGAAAGTCCAAGAGAAGTATAAATTAAAAAGGAGTTTTAGTACTCTAGTATTAGTAATGCGTGTGGGAAGTCAGTTAGACACACCAAACCTAACTTTCTCAAGCCTGGCCTACGTACTCAAGCCTTGGTACTGGTGATGGGTGAGGGAGGCCAGTTAAAGCTAACCCAACGTAACTTAACCTAGTTACCTAGTAAATTTTGAGATAGAAGTCCAAGGGAAGTATAATCTCAAAAGGAATAAGTCAAGCACTCAAGGCCAGGTATTTACAATGGGTGAAAGAAGACAGTGAGAGACACCCAGGCTTATGAAGTACATGAAAGGACTTCTAACTGTTTCTCTAACCTTTTATCACAAATCCTTTTAAGTAGCGCTGCTTCAGGAGTAAGAAAACAAACAGCAAAAAAAAATAGCGAGACAACTACGATTCATAAATTTAAAGATAAGATCGAAAAAACAACGAGTAGAAATTTACGCATCACCAACAGAGAGAGAGAGAGAGAGAGAGAGAGAGAGAGAGAGAGAGAGAGAGAGAGAGTAGCCGGACTTGGGACGCTATTCTGGCACTTATGTACCGTTAAGTTGTAAGTGAACCTAAGTAAGGAAGATTAAGCTTTGTTAGCAACGAGGCTGCTGCTACTATTACTACTACTACTACTACTACTACTACTACTACTATTACTACTACTACTACTACTATTACTACTACTATTACTACTACTACTACTACTACTGCGTTTTTCTTTTCTTTTCTTTTTATGCATGGCTATTTTTTTCTCTATTCTTTCCTTTCTTCCTTTTCTTTCTTTCTCTCTTTTCTTTCTTCCTTTTCTTTATTTATTTATTCGTTCTTCTTCTTCTTCTTCTTCTTCTTCTTCTTCTTCTTCTTCTTCTTCATCATCATCTTCTTCTTCCTTTCTTTTTCTTCTTCTTCCATCTCCTTCTCCACCACTATCACCTACTTGTCTTTCTCCTCCTCCTCCTCCTCCTCCTAGTCCTACACGCCTGATTCTCCAACTCCTCCTCCTCCTCCTCCTCCTCCTCCTCCTCCTCCTCCTCCTCCTCCTCCTCCTCCTCCTCCTCCTTCTCCTTCACACAACACACACACACACACACACTACCACAACCACCACCACCACCACCACCTCACTATACTATACGCTTATGAGATAGAAATTTAATTAAAACAGGGGCCGGCTGAGGGGTATACTTAGCTAAATGGGCATCTCCTAATACCTGAACGATGCAGCGAGTGAATGGCCACTGTTCAACTCCTGCCCTTGATCCTCCAGAGAGAGAGAGAGAGAGAGAGAGAGATGGAGGGGAAGGACCGTATTCTGAAACATTTCTGCGCTGCACTTCCACTGTTTTCAAAAGGCTCTTGTAGTTAAAGTGACGCGGGTTTCTAAAGGTGTTTTTAAGGTTCTAGTGACATGAACAAGACTTCTATATTATTAACAGGAGGAACACTCGTTATGACCCAGTTAATCATTTCTATGGTATTTCATAAAGCTATATGCATTTTTAAGAGTGTTTTTACGGTTCTAATGACATAATAACAAGTTTTTCTACACTTAAAGGAGAAACACTCATTGGAACCCGGCTGATCATCTCTGTAAGCTTTAGAAATAGTTTAATGAAGCTACATGAATTTCTAACGTTATTTTTAGTTTTCAAGACACAATAACAAGATTTTCTACATTGTTAACAGGAGAAACACTTTGGCTAATTATCTCTGTGGCTTTTGATAATAACTGAAATGAAGTTACATAGGGGTGTGTGTTTTTTTCATGATTCTAGTGACACATCAACAAGAATTCTACATTGCTAATCGGAGAAACACTTGTTAAAACGTGGCAATTTATCTCTGTGGCCTTGGAAAACTGCCATGGGGAGAAAGGAGAGCGTTTCTGAATGCGGGACAGGGAGTGGTCAGAAAGGACAGGTAGAGAGAGGTGATGCGAGGAGGGAGGAATGAGAAAGCGAAGGAACAGGTTATATAAGAAATGGATGAAGGGAAGAAAGGGAGGGAAGCAACGAAAGGAAGGGAGGGAGGATGGAGGGAAAATTGAAAGGAAAGGAAGATGTAGCATACCATAAAGAAAAGGGGAGAGGTAAAAGAGAGGATAACTGAGGAGGAAAGGGGAATAGAGAGAGCGTTAGGGAAAGAGATAGAAAGATATATACAGATAAAACAGAACAACAAACCAAAAGAAGATAGGAAGATAGGAGAGAGAGAGAGAGAGAGAGAGAGAGAGAGAGAGAGAGAGAGAGAGAGAGAGAGAGAGAGAGAGAGAGAGAGATGAAAGATAGGAGAGGAAGATAGGAGAGGAAAGCAGGAAAGGAAGACAAAAGCAGGAATAAAGGGAAGGAAGGGAGGGATTAGGCCAGGTAAGGCTTTCTAAGGGTGAATAAGGGAGAGAGAGAGAGAGAGAGAGAGAGAGAGAGAGAGAGAGAGAGAGAGAGAGAGAGAGAGAGAGAGAGAGAGAGAGAGAGAGCATTTGCTATGGGTACGAAAAAGTAAAATGTGACAAGAGTGGAAATTAATCGACCTGTGAGAGAGAGAGAGAGAGAGAGAGAGAGAGAGAGAGAGAGAGAGAGAGAGAGAGAGAGAGAGAGAGAGAGAGAGAGAGAGAGAGA
This sequence comes from Scylla paramamosain, assembly GCF_035594125.1. Classification (NCBI taxonomy): domain Eukaryota; kingdom Metazoa; phylum Arthropoda; class Malacostraca; order Decapoda; family Portunidae; genus Scylla; species Scylla paramamosain. The sequence continues at coordinate 10,016,755 of NC_087173.1, forward strand.
ATCATACTTGTCAATCTTTGAAGACACACACACACACACACACACACACACACACACACACACACACACACACACACACACACACACACACACACACACACACACACACACACACACACACACAATAATGTCAAGATGCCTCAGTATTCGCCTCCAAATAAGGAACAATTGACCTTTTGCTAGTGAGTCACCCCTTAAGATGAAGCTAAAGAAGGAAGAAGAGGAGGAGGAGGAAGAGGAGGAGGAGGAGGAGGAGGAGGGGGAGGAGGAAAAGGAGGAAGGAGATAAGGTGAATGGTGTAAATAGGAACAGGAAATGAGAGAGAGAGAGAGAGAGAGAGAGAGAGAGAGAGAGAGAGAGAGAGAGAGAGAGAGAGAGAGAGAGAGAGAGAGAGAGAGAGAGAGAGAGAGAGAGTAGGAAAAAATTAACACACATAGCCGAATTCAGGAAGAAAGAAAGGAGAGAGGATGAAGGAAGTGCAAGAGGAGGAGAAGTAAAGGGAGGGGGAGGGGGAGGTCAACGAAGAGGAGGAAGAGGAAGGAGGAAAAGATGAAAGGAGGATGTGGAAAGACAAGACAAGGGAGGGAAGAAGGAAAAAAGTGTCACCCGAGAGAGAGAGAGAGAGAGAGAGAGAGAGAGAGAGAGAGAGAGAGAGAGAGAGAGAGAGAGAGAGAGAGAGAGAGAGAGAAGCAAGATGAAAACAGGAAAAAAAAATGAATAGACAGAACACACACACACACACACACACACACACACACACACACACACACACATATCAGGAAAGAAAAGTTATCCGTGTGTGTGTGTGTGTGTGTGTGTGTGTGTGTGTGTGTGTGTGTGTGTGTGTGTGTGTGTGTGTAGTAAAGTGAATAATGATAAAAAGTCTTGCATTCCTGTGTAAAGTATTTGTTTCCATTCTTCTTTTTTTTTGTTTTCTTTGCCTATTATTTCCTTGTTTATTTTTTATTGTTTTGTTTTGCATATTTGCGTCATTTTTTTTCTCTCTAAACTGTGCAGGTCTCTCTCTCTCTCTCTCTCTCTCTCTCTCTCTCTCTCTCTCTCTCTCTCTCTCTCTCTCTCTCTCTCTCTCTCCTTTGTCCTCTATTTTTTTGCGTTTGCCTTACCCTGTATACATTATTGTAATTGTTTGTTTATCCTTGTGTGTGTGTGTGTGTGTGTGTGTGTGTGTGTGTGTGTGTGTGTGTGTGTGTGTGTGTGTGTGTGTGTGTGTGTGTGTGTGTGTGTGTGTGTGTGTGTGTGTTTCCTCATGACTCAAGGATCTGACTACGTGCCTGGAAACACACACACACACACACACACACACACACACACACACACACACACACACACACACACAGAGAGAGAGAGAGAGAGAGAGAGAGAGAGAGAGAGAGAGAGAGAGAGAGAGAGAGAGAGAGAGAGAATGCCAGAAGGAAGAGAAGGCACAAATGTAAAGAGGGATTTAGAAAACAGGTTTCTTCTTCCTCTCCTCCTACTCCTCCTCCTCCTCCTCTTCCTTCCATCCTTTCCCTTCCCCCTCTCCCTCTCTCCCTCTCATCCGCACGTGTGGGAGGTAAAGTCAAGGAGAACAGAAACAAAGTGCTTGAGAGAGATAGAGAGAGAGAGAGAGAGAGAGAGAGAGAGAGAGAGAGAGAGAGAGAGAGAGAGAGAGAGAGAGAGAGAGAGAGAGAGAGAAAGTATATTTGCATCTAGATCTTATTTTTTTGTCTTTTCCTTCTCTTACTGTTACTTCTCCTCTTATTCTTCCTCCTCCTCCTCCTCCTCCTCCTCCTCCTCCTCCTCCTCCTCCTCCTCCTCCGCTGGTCCACGCCCATACTTGGCTACGCCCCTTACCTTCCCTCCTACTGTCTTGCTGTTTGCTTACGTCCATCTCTCTCTCTCTCTCTCTCTCTCTCTCTCTCTCTCTCTCTCTCTCTCTCTCTCTCTCTCTCTCTCTCTCTCTCACTTAGACTTTTAAATCCCATGACTTTCCTCTTTCCTTCATGCCTCATCTTTTCCCTTCATCTTTCCACTTCCCTCCTTCTCTCCTTCCCTCCTTCCCTTCCTCCTTCCCTCCTTCACTTGACCTTGCTTCCTCCATCCTGGCAAGGGAAAAGTCCATTAAAGAAAGATCTTTTAAAATCTCAAGGAGTATTCGCTATTTTCCTTCGCCTCCTTCTTCTCCTCTTCCTCCTCTTTTTTTCCTCTTTCCAGTCCTCAGGTGTGGAAATGAAAATGAAGGGAGAGAGAGAGAGAGAGAGAGAGAGAGAGAGAGAGAGAGAGAGAGAGAGAGGGACAGACAGATAGACTTAATGGTTTATTTTCTATTCCTTTTTATGGTTATTATGTTGATAAGCCATAATGGTTGTTTTATTCATATTTCAGTAGTTGCGTAAGTAGTGGCGGTGGTGGTGGTGGTGGTGATGGTGGTGGTGGCGGTGGTGGTGGTAGTGTTGGTGTCAGAAGTAGTGGTAGTAATATAAAGGTCTCTCTCTCTCTCTCTCTCTCTCTCTCTCTCTCTCTCTCTCTCTCTCTCTCTCTCTCTCTCTCTCTCTCTCAACTACTCTAATAAACACGTGAAAACAACCCAAAATAACAATGGTAAGAACAACAACGATGACGGCAACAACAACAACAACAACAACAACAACAACAACAACCAATACAAAATTTAATGTAGCAGTAATAGTAGCGCTAGTAGTCATTTTTTTCCCCTATTCAAATCATTATTGCTGAGTTATAAAGAAGAATACAGTAGTAGTAACGTTTTCGAGGACTAACCGCGGATCGATCCACTACAAAAGAACAACAAAGTCATTACAATATTAGCAGGCCGCCCCGCCCCGCCCCGCCCAGTGTTTATAAACCAAATAGCGGCCTTGCTGTTCTTTCTCTCCCATTGCACTTTGTAATTAGCTGATTTCCTCCGCTCTCTTAATTAGCAGAGAGAGAGAGAGAGAGAGAGAGAGAGAGAGAGAGAGAGAGAGAGAGAGAGAGAGAGAGAGAGAGAGAGAGAGAGAGAGAGAATAGGTTATTTTAAGGGAGAATATGAACTAGGGACATCAATAGAATCATAAGAGAGAGAAAGGGAGAGAGAGAGAGAGAGAGAGAGAGAGAGAGAGAGAGAGAGAGAGAGAGAGAGAGAGAGAGAGAGAGAAAGATAATAATAATAATAATAATAATAATAATAATAATAATAATAATAATAATAATAATAATAATAATAATAATAACAAATTTATTTCCACTGAAATAGGAGTTTTTTACATCTAGAAATACAGTATACATTATAAAGTATAAAATATAAATTATAAAATAAAGTATGATAAAACAAAAAGAAAATAAGAGAAAAAGAAAAAGAAAAAGAAATAAAATTAATGTATATTCAAAATTTCTTTAAAATAATGTGAAACTGAGGCAGCGGTGTCACTGACAAGTAAAAACACATCTATAAAAAGTTACATCCACAGGTTATGTCGTCTGTGTCATGTTTGAAAAGTGTTTTTTTTAAGTTGCTCTTTAAAGGATTGCATTGAAGGAGCACTATTGGTAACAGATTGAAGGTTTTACCACATTTTATGTTCTAAGTCACTCGAATTTCCAGCACCGGCATCTGTATTACTTTTAGGAACGTAAAAAGAATTTAGTTGTGTGGTGATGCTGTTGGTCACATCGCGTAATGATGGAAATATTTTAAACCATGGAGGATGAAAACCATTTACGATCTTGAATACAGCAACGCATGTCACCAGATCATATTATCTTTGATCCATCTCAGATTTTGTATTGTAGGTGTTATTTATTATTTTTTCCGCCACCTATCGCTACCTAAATTTTTGTAGTTTTTGGGAATTGTGAATAATTGATTAGTTGTGCCCCATATTCAAATGCAGTAATTTATTAGAGTAACGACTGGTGACTGCACGACTTACAAACATCAACGTGCCAGTAACTTTGTTGGTTACTTCATTGTTGTGTTTGTCAAAAAGCTTAAAACGATCAATGTGTAAGCCCAGAGAGAGAGAGAGAGAGAGAGAGAGAGAGAGAGAGAGAGAGAGAGAGAGAGAGAGAGAGAGAGTGCCACCTACACACCTTTCACTTCACAGGTCGCTAACTTAATTACGATGACACAGGTATTTCACCTCCTCCTCCTCCTCCTCCTCCTCCTCCTCCTCCTCTTTTTCCTCCTTCTTTCCCTCCGTCCTCCTTTTTTTTTCCTCCCAAATTCCTCGCCAGATTCTCATAAGCTAAGCACCTTTTACAGATTAGGTATTCCACAGAAGTAGGAGCGCTCTCTCTCTCTCTCTCTCTCTCTCTCTCTCTCTCTCTCTCTCTCTCTCTCTCTCTCTCTCTCTCTCTCTCTCTCTCTCTCTCTCTCTCACCCCATCCCATCTATAAGCCACTCGCCAACATCTCACTCATAAATCACATTCTTCCTCCTCCTCCTCCTCCTCCTCCTCCTATTTCTCCTTCCATGTGTCTTCAACCTACACACTCCCCCTCCTCCTCTTCCTCCTCCTCCTCCTCCTCCTCCTCCCTCTCTTCTTCCTCCGCTGGGCACTTCATGCCATCCCGTACAAGGAAATATTTCATAAAAGCTTTCATTTTCTTACTTTTAAAGTTAGAAAATGATTCTCTCTCTCTCTCTCTCTCTCTCTCTCTCTCTCTCTCTCTCTCTCTCTCTCTCTCTCTCTCTCTCTCTCTCTCTCTCTCTCTCTCTCTCTGAAGGAAAACAATTCTAAATTTAACTATCTCGAAAACAGGACACACACACACACACACACACACACACACACACACACACACACACACACACACACACACACACACACACACACACACACACACACACACACGTAAACTGACTTTTTTTTTCTTTTCTCTCTCTCTCTCTCTTAATCTCTATCAATTACCTCTTAACCTAAATCCCTTTCCTTTAATTATCGTCATTTCACCAACACACACCAAGAGAGGAAACAGTCTTGTATTTCTTTCTCTTGACACTGTACTTATTATCCTGTTTCTGTTTTCTGCTGTATTTTCTGGTCGTAATTATCACCTGTTTTTTTTTTCTTTTCTTTCTGTCCGTAATTATGATCCTGCTAGTGTCTTTTTTTGTTTCTCTCTCATATTCTTAATTAAAGTTTGTTTATCTCGTGTTTATCTGATACGTGATTTATTCTTTATTTGCTTCCTCTGGTTAAGAAAGTGAAGGTAAATACTATGAATGGACTTTTTAAAATTGTTTCCCTCTTTTTCCTCTCATTTTCTTGTTAATTTCCCTTCATGTGTGTGTTTTGTCTCCATTTTCTTTTTATTTTGATATTGTTCAAACTCACACAGCATTCCCATTCCAAACATACAGTTATACATCATTCCCATTCCTAACATAGTCATGCAGGATTCCTCTTTCCCCGTCATACAACTATACAGCCTTGGAGTTCCTGCCACACGACAATCCAAGCCTAAAAATATTGATACAGAATACAAAGAAACACACACACACACACACACACACACACACACACACACACACACACACTATAGCAGCAGTAGTAGCAACAACAACACCACCACCACCACAACAACATCAACAACAACAACAAGATAGAACAGATATGAGAAAACAAACTCAAGAACATGAAGAACAACACACACACACACACACACACACACACACACACCTCAAAACAAAACGAACCAAAACAAACACAATCCCAAAAAATAGTAATGAAAATAGACAAGAAAAAAAAAGAAAAAAAAAGGAGAAACAAAGACAAACCAACACTGTAATTACCTGACCCTCTCCCCACGCAGGTAAAGAAGTCAGGTGACACAGCAACACCTGGTCTGGCCTAGGAAGGTGTAATTCTCCCCCTTCTATATAATTCTTTTCATAATTCCCTGTCATAGCAGCTGCCCTCCTCTGCACTGTAATTTTAAACCCGGGAGTACCAGCAGCATCAGGTGTTTCCTCCTCCTCCTCCTCCTCCTCCTCCTCCTCCTCCTCTTCCTCGTTTTCTTCTTCCTTGTCTTTTTCCTCTCTCTTGCTTTCAGGTTCTTCAGAGAGTATGCTTACCTGGCACACAGATTTGGAGTTTTTCGTTCTTATGCTGCTGCTGTTTCCTCCTCCTCCTCCTCCTCCTCCTCCTCTTCCTCTTCTTCTTCTTTCTTCTTTTTTCTCCTCCTCCTTCTTTCTTCTTTCTTTCTTTCTTTTTCTTCTCCTCCTTCTTTCTTCTTTCTTCTTTTTTCTTCTTATTTATTTTACTTTCTTTTTCTTTCTTTTTCTTCCTCCTCCTCCTCCTCCTCCTCCTCCTCCTCCTCCTCCTCCTTCTCCTCCTCCATCATCATCATCTTCCTCTTCTAGACACACACACACACATACAAACACACCTTACCACACCAAAGAAAAAAAGAAAAAAAAAACAGAGAGAGGAAGACAGAGACAGACAGAGAGAACACCCCCCTTAAAAAAAGACAAAAAAAAGACATAAAACCTCCAGGCCAGAAGCTTTCAATAATCTAATTTTCCAGACAGTTTCATTTCCTCCATTTCAATCTCACGCTGATTAGGAACAGATTTAATTACCAATTTTCTCACGGGGCTCCGGATCTCGCTCGTCTCCAGTGGGCCGTGTTAACCCTATTGTGCTGAGAGAGAGAGAGAGAGGGGGGCGGGGAGAGAGAGAGAGAGAGAGTGTGTGTGTGGACGTGGTGAGGTGATATATGCAGCATTAATTAACCCAAAAGGCAAGGCCGAGGACTAGGACGAGGGGACTTTAACTTAAAATGTTACAATGTTTAATTCACATAGCAGACCCACACACTGACTAGACAGAGGAGAGATTAACAGAAGGGTAACATAGTACTCACGGTGGGTAAAGGAGAGGTGGGGGTGGCTATAATACGTAGTGGTGGTGCAGTGGTTCCGCTCGCGCATTGTGGGGTCGAGGAGTCCTGAGGCGCATGGGTTCGAATCCTGGCCACGGTCTTGAAGGTAAGGACATCCACTCGAGATAACGGGGTCGCAAATGCCAGTTCCAGTCCTTCATTGCTAGTCATTGTCCTGCATCTGATAAACTAGGAAAAACAGACGTAAGAACCGAAAAAGAAGAGATAGTGAAGGAATATAGAGAGAGGAGGATGAGAAAAGTTTGGTTGAGTGAATTACTGTCCTTAATTTATATAACAACGGTAAATAAAGATGGAATATAGGAGAAAGTGAAGGAATAGAGGAAGAGGACAATTTAGTTTTAAGAGTAAATTACAATGTTTAATTCATGTAGCAATTCCACACACGCTAGAAGGGGAATGGAGAAAAGACTAATGAAGATAAACACAAGGAGGTGGCGGCGGTGAGGGGGCAGAACACTAGCGGAAGAATGCTTGTTATTGCATTGAAGTATGTGCTTGCTGTTTATCTTCATTACTTGTTGCGTCAAATATAGTTTCCAGCAGCCCTTCTGAAATTCCTGGCAACAAAAAGAAAATGGAGGCAACTATGAATAAATGTAACTACTCTATTTTATTTTGCTTTATTTTGCTTTTTTTTCCATTTTATCGAGTATTTCATTATATTTTACTTGATCTTAATTTACTTTACTGAGTATTTTATTTTCATTTTATTTTCTTTACTTTCTTTCTTTATCTCTTTCTATTTCATTTCTTTCATTTCTTTATTTCTTCACTTCATTTCACTTTATATCACTTTATCGTTCGTTACTGTGATGTCCACCGTAAGTAAAACAAGACAACCTGGTGAAAAACTTATTTGAATTTTGATTTAAATTTCAACAAAGTAAATAATAAAGTAAACAGAAGAGGAATAAACGAAAAAAGTAGTAATCGAGGTAGAAGAGAGAACTCGAGACACAAGAAGAGTAACAAAGGAGAAGGTAATGAGAGGATAGAAGAGAAGGAAGATGGAGGGAGAGGAGGGAGTAGAAAAAGACCAGTAGAAGTTAAGGAAAGGGGAATGATGCAGTAGATAATGAGGGATGGGTAAAGGAGAAAAAGGAGGAGAAAGAGGAAGAGGGGAATAAGAAAATGGGAAAGAGGGGAAGAAAAGAAAGCTAAAAAAAAACGAAAAAATGAGGTCATATTTTACTTACCGTGAAAAAAAAATTGTAGAAAAGAGAAAGGAAAGTGGAAAGAACGAAGAAGGAGCAGAAGGAGAAGGAGGAGGAGGAGGAGGAGGAGGAGGAGGAGGAGGAGGAGGAGGAGGAGGAGGAGGAGGGAGAGGAGAAGCAAAAGGCAAGGAACAGAGAACAAAGGAAGTGAAAGAAAAAAATAAAGAATAAAAGGAGTAGTAGGAAGAAGAAGAGGAGGAGGAGGAGGAGGAGGAGGAAGAGGAAGCGAAAGAGGACAAACAAAAAAAATGGATGATATACGAGCTGGGGAGGCATTCTCTCTCTCTCTCTCTCTCTCTCTCTCTCTCTCTCTCTCTCTCTCTCTCTCTCTCTCTCTCTCTCTCTCTCTCTCTCTCATAAACAGGGAGAAGTACCATTATCAGACCGTCAATAATTTATCAGTGTAACCAAGATCCCCTTTAGAGGCTGTTCCATTTATCTTGGCGAGAGAGAGAGAGAGAGAGAGAGAGAGAGAGAGAGAGAGAGAGAGAGAGAGAGAGAGAGAGAGAGAGAGAGAGAGAGAGAGAAACATCCCTTCAGACCTTCAGAAGTTTGTCAATAATATCATAAGTTGCTTTAATTCTGGGATAAGTCAAGTCAGA
>NC_087173.1:10030485-10032985 GCF_035594125.1 Scylla paramamosain
CAAACTTTGAAAATTATGGGGACTGCATCTCTCTCTCTCTCTCTCTCTCTCTCTCTCTCTCTCTCTCTCTCTCTCTCTCTCTCTCTCTCTCTCTCTCTCTCTCACACACACACACACACACACACACACACACACACGTTCCTGATAAAAGAGAAACGCAATCTCTCTCTCTCTCTCTCTCTCTCTCTCTCTCTCTCTCTCTCTCTCTCTCTCTCTCTCTCTCTCTCTCTCTCTCTCTCTGCTCTAAAAATCCAATATGTAAAGGAAATGCACCAAAAAAAAGGAAAAATGGAAAACCAATAGCAAACGAACAGCAAAATGCAAAACAATAAAAAGAATATGTATCAAAGAAAAATAAAACCAAAAATGAAAAATGGAAAAATAAAAACAAACACAAAAATACTTTAGAAAATTGAATATTAAAGAAAAAAATGACATTTATAGTAAAATAAATAATGAAACTATATCACCGTAAGTTAATGATGAATAAAAGAATAAATAAAGACCATAAATGTGGTCTACTGAATATATATATATATATATATATATATATATATATATATATATATATATATATATATATATATATATATATATATATATATATATATATATATATATGATTTTAACATTAAATAAAGAAAATACTCCAAAAAAATAAAAGAAAACAATAGAAATCAAGAAATAAATGAAGAAAACCTAAAAAATTCGAGAACATTAAAGAAAGAGAGAAAGAAAAGTATCAGCTGGTCAACAGATTAACGAAAGAAAAAGAAAAACAAAGAAAAAAACTGGTGAACAAAAAGTAGAAAAAAGAAAATATGCAAATGAAACGAAGAAAGAAAATGAATTACTTAACAAATTTGAATGAATGAATAATTAAGTACTAAGCAAAGGTTAAAGGAACGATTTATTGCCACCAGAAAATATATCAAAAGGAAAATAATAAAATAAAGGAGTTAAAAGCTGAAACCCGAGATATAAAGACACCAATGATGGCGGCTTTATTAAATTTAGGTCCATTTTTAGTCACGAGCAACGACAGAGAGAGAGAGAGAGAGAGAGAGAGAGAGAGAGAGAGAGAGAGAGAGAGAGAGAGAGAATGTTGCGATCAATTATTTTTTTTGTGCGTGTTTATTCTGTTGTTGTTGTTGTTGTTGTTGTTTGTTACTATTCTTATTTCTACTACTACTACTACTACTACTACTACTACTACTACTACTACTACTACTACTACTACTACTACTACTACTATTACTATTACTACTACTACTATCACTACTAAAATTACCACTGCTAAAACTAGTACTATTTTTCCAGCGTGATATTTGCAACGTTTTGTTTGCGTGAGAAAGTTTTTCACGCCATAAACCTTAATTCTCTCTCTCTCTCTCTCTCACTCTCTCTCTCTCTCTCTCTCTCTCTCTCTCTCTCTCTCTCTCTCTCTCTCTCTCTCTCACGCCTCGCAACTTTTACCGCCATAAAGCAAACAAACGTGCATTTTCTTTTTATTTTTATCTTTTTTTGCAATATGAGTAAAAGTGTTGCAAATATTGAGCCTCGCAACACACACACTTCGTTGTCCTTGTTTGTATTGCAAGTTGTTCGTATTACTGTGTTTTATGATGGCTATAAGTGTTTGTGTTCTCCGCCTCTGTGTCTGTCTGCCTGCCTGTCTGTGTCCTTGTGTGTGTGTGTGTGTGTGTGTGTGTGTGTGTGTGTGTGTGTGTGTGTGTGTGTGTGTGTGTGTGTCTGTATGTGTGTGCGTTTCTTTCGGTCTCTTTATATGTGTTTGCGTCCTCTTTGCTTCTCTCTCTCTCTCTCTCTCTCTCTCTCTCTCTCTCTCTCTCTCTCTCTCTCTCTCTCTCTCTCTCTCCGTTTTTATTATATTTTTCTTTTTCTTATCATAAATCCTCCTTTTTAATTAATTCAGCATCACTTTCCTCTTATTTCAGATTTATTCTAAACACGCAACTCAAATGCTCTGAAATGTTTGCTGCTTTTCTTATAATTTTCTTCTTATTTCTTGATTTTTGTTGTTGTTTTTATGGTTTTTATTTTTCCTACTTTCAGCTGCAGCACGACGCATTTCAAGTCTAAAATTACAAGTGTTGTTTGTTGAGGTTTTATTAACAAAATGGCACGTCGTCTCTCTCTCTCTCTCTCTCTCTCTCTCTCTCTCTCTCTCTCTCTCTCTCTCTCTCTCTCTCTCTCTCTCTCTCTCTCTCTCTATTCTTGCTCTATATTCAAAAGCTGCGTCTAAATTGTTGTTATTTTAGCCTCTCATGTTACCTCTTACGTACATTACATTTTTTTTTTATTTATCCTGTTTATATATATATTATTATATCTGAATGTTAATGAGTTTATTACCCTCTCTCTCTCTCTCTCTCTCTCTCTCTCTCTCTCTCTCTCTCTCTCTCTCTCTCTCTCTCTCTCTCTCTCTCTCTCTCTCTCTCTCTCTCTCTCTCTCTCTCTCTCTCTTGCTCTGTGTGTGTGT
>NC_087173.1:10037985-10040485 GCF_035594125.1 Scylla paramamosain
TTCTGTTTCTGTATTATAAATCTTTGTATCTATTTCTCTTTTTCATTCCCAGATATTTTTTTTCCTTATAATCCTCTCTACATTTATTTTCACCATTTCCTTTTTCTGCCTCTCTGTACTATTGAAATTAAGCTTACTATATTCTATTCCTGTATTATAAATCTCTACAATTATCCATTCTTTCCCTATCAACCATTCTTTCACCTATAATTTTTCATGGCTTTTCTTTTCAGGTACTTTTTTGTGTGTGTGTGTGTGTGTGCGTGTGTTCGTCCTTATAATTAATTGCTTGGCTGGGCTCCTAGTTAGATGTTCCTGCCTCTTATCTCTTCCTTTTTTTTTTTCAGGTTCTAGTGTCTTTTTTTTTTTTTTTACTTTTTTGAGAGTTGGTGGGATTTAAAGAGTGTTTTCGTGATTTTAATGGAAGTTTTGGGGTTTTCAATGGTTTTTTTTTTGGGGGGAGGTTGTACTGGAAGCTCTGCGATTTTCGAGACTGTTTTTGTGATCCTGTTGTAAATTTTGTGATTTTTCAAGGATGTTTTCGTCTTCCTAGTAATATCGTAAGAAATTCTAGTGGAAGGTTCTAAGTTTGCAAGGATGTTTTCGAGTTTATAGTGAGTTTAGTTGCTTGTAGTGGAGGTGTTTTTTGGGTTTTCAAGGGTGTTTTCGTAATTTCAATTATGGTTTAGCTTCTTTTGACTTTTCAGGATATTTTTTGAGTTCTAGTGACAGTTTAACGAGTTCTAGTGAAAGTTTTGTGGATTTCAGGCATGTTTTCGTGATTTTAGTAATAGTTTATGAGTTTCTAGTGGAAATTCTGGTTTTTCAAGGGTGTTTTCATGATTAGAGTGATAGTTTTACAGATACTGGTAGAAGTTTATAACCCTTCTTGCATAAATCTGTCTTATACAAAAAATAAATAGATACCACGAAAAAATCATAGGTATTACAGGTACTAATGGAAATGTTGTACCTTTGTTACATTAAAAGAAAATGTGGCCCAAACTTCCTTACGCCTTTATGGTCTTAGGCCTATCTAGTCTGATGACCACCTGCCTCGAGCCACTCATCACCTGAGTGTCGTTAGCATCAGATATTCTTTTCCTTTTCCATAATCCTCTGCCTTTTTTTTTCTTTTCTTTATTAATCTCTCTGCACAATTGAAATTAAACTTACTGTAATATACATCTCTATATTCATCTTTTTTTCACTACCAGCCATTTTTTTCACTTATAATTCTCTTTCTTAATTTTTTTTTTTCGCCCTTATAATTAACTAATTGGCTGGGCTTGTACTTAGATGTCTCTGCCTTTTATCTGTGCCTGCCTGTCCAGTCCAGCCTGATGATCACTTGAGTGTCGTCAGCCTCTGAACTAAATGACTTTCTCTTTGCTCGTTCACTGTAACAAAATCTATGCATCTTTTATTCAGGCAAACAATAAATGATTTTATGAGGTTCTCAGATTGGGTGCAGCTCTGAATGGGTTCACAAAGTTTAACAGAGAAACAAAAACATTACAATCTTTACGAAAAAAAAAAAAGAAAGAAAGAAAGAAAGAAAATCGACCCAAAAGAACCACTGAAAATGGAGTCGAGGAGTTACGAATGAGAGTTCTGAACAAATCTTACATAAAAATATAAATAAACAAAAAAAAAAATCAACCAAAAAAAAAAACTCAAGTGGCTTTTGAAAACTAAGATTTGATGAGGTGTCAGTGCAAAAAAATAAATAAATAAATAAACAAATAAACAAACCAAACACACACACACACAAAAAAAAAAACGTAAAAAAAAAAAAAAAACACCCCAAAAATATTCATAAGTGGCTTCAGGAAAACGAGTGAAGTGTTGAGAGTCGAGGCGGGGAACACTTGCTGAGATTTGGTTATTTATCTCGTCCAGGCAACAGCTTCACTTGAGGGTTACTGGCCCCGCGATGACACTCTCACTGTCCGGGCGTGTCAATGAGCCAGCAGGAGGAGGAGGAGGAGGAGGAGGAGGAGGAGGAGGAGGAGCAGGAGCAGGAGCAGAAGGAGGAGCAGGAGGAGGAATAGGATGAGGGGCAGGAGCAGGAGGAGAAAGGAAGTGGTTGAGGAAGAGTAAAGGTAGACAGGAAGGAAAAAATATTGAGTTGAGAGAGAGAGAGAGAGAGAGAGAGAGAGAGAGAGAGAGAGAGAGAGAGAGAGAGAGAGAGAGAGAGAGAGAGAGAATATGCTCACTAACTTCATTACCTAGCGTTTCATGAATAACCTGTAGGAAGAGAGAGAGAGAGAGAGAGAGAGAGAGAGAGAGAGAGAGAGAGAGAGAGAGAGAGAGAGAGAGAGAGAGAGAGAGAGAGAGAGAGAGAGAGAGTTATGCAATAGGTGTTACGGTGACATCAAGGTGTCGTAAATTAAGAGAAAGAGAGTTAATAATACGAGTATATATATATATATATATATATATATATATATATATATATATATATATATATATATATATATATATATATATATATATA
>NC_087173.1:10050485-10062985 GCF_035594125.1 Scylla paramamosain
GTGAAGGCACCCCTAACTCCTGCATTAATAAGATAGACTAATATTCTTCTCTTGAGACAATTTAACATGGGAAGGAGGGATAAAAAAGAAACCAAGCAGGGAGTTTCAGAGTGTACCAGTGAAAGAAATGTTGATTCTTGCTTTATTTAGATGGACTTGTCGTAGCCAAGCCGTGGGTGTGTTGCCGCCAAGGCACCCAGGTCTTGGCCACCCATTGCCCCAGAGGTCATTGGTTACCGCCGTGACCCCTCGTGAGGCTTACGGCATCTCTTGTCACACGAACAAGACAGTGCCTGCCCTAATGACGAGGCACCCGAGCGCCGAGTAAAGGTGACTAAGGCCGTGTAGTTAATGGACCTAGCCCATTCGCAATCAATCTTGTGATCAAGTTACCTTACAGTCGCTGACTTCACAAAACATTTCAGTAATGCACGAACTAGAAGGACATAGAAAAACCATATATGTTCGCGTGTAAACGTGATTAACCATAGACTCCCTATGAGACATGTTTCTTACGCACCTACAGTGAAGTGTAAGTATCCTGGTGATCGTGTGGAGTGAAGGAAGAGATGAGTGTACTAACTAGTTAGATTTTGAACCTTAAGGATAACTCCTTATGTAGTAATAGATAGCAATGTACGTAGGTCGACGTTGCCGAACGATTCTCTCAGACCTAACTAGACTCCAAGAGTGGAGTGTTACAAGTTCCTGGAAGGTGCTCCCACTCGACAGCACCATGAAGCTCCTAGTCGTTCTCTGCCTGGTCGTAAGTAATACTTAGAAGATTTTTCCTAAATGCCTTGTGGGTCTCGATTTAAAATGTTGTTTCAGTATACTGTGGTCCCCACATATTTTATGTCATTCTCCATGTGTTGATATAATGCTGAATCTTGATGAGTGATTTTAATATCCTTTGTGGCACTTCGCATGTAGTGCCAATATTTTAATGTTACATTTGATTATTCTTTTATGTGATTATGTTATGTGTGTCCTTACATTTTAAGGTGTTATAAGTTACTGAATGACCTGAGTTGGTCGATAATATCTTGCTAAAATAAAGTGAAAAGTGACGTCAAGATTTATCGAAAGGTCATTCTATGTTTTAATATGTGGTGGAATTCTGGTCTTTCGTTGCTTGCGAGTACCGTGGAATGTGTTGATTACTGGTTAATAAATAGAGTTAACGTTTCTGAACTGCGCTTGTGGCTTACCCCACTGTGAGAACCCCGGCCTTAACTCTCGGTTACCTGGATTTAAACCTTGTGGTGTTTGTTATATAAAGAATTAGTGCAGTTCCTGCGTAACCTCTGTCTTCCCTTAAAGGTAAGGAGGAGGGTTACGACAGACTGTTGCTCTTTTCTTGAGGCAGTTTGCGTCATAGGAAGGAGAAAAACAGAATAAAACAATAAGAGGCAGAGAATTCCAGAGCGTACCAGTAAAAGAGATGAACGAGGGAAGGTATGCGTTAACTCTTGCATTAATAAGATGAAATGGTACTCTTTTCTTGAGGCAGTTTGAGTCACTGGAAGGAGAATAAGAAACACGAAAAGAAACAGACAAGGAGTCCAAGAGTTTACCAGTGAAAGGAACGAACCCTGCACTGATAAGATGAACTGATACCCTTCCCTTGAGACAGTTTGAAGAAGGGAAGAAAAAGAAACAGACAGAGCTTGAGTCACAGAAAGGAAGAAAAAAAGCAGTAACAGACATACAGTTTAAGAGTTTACCAGTGAAGGGAATGAGCGAGTGAAGCACGTACTGACTCTTGCATTAATAAGATGGACTGATATTCTTTTCTTGAGACAGCTGGAAAGGGGAAAAACAGGAACAGAGACAGATAGAGAGTTCAAGAGTGTACCAGTGAAGGGACCTGCTAACTCTTGCATTAATAAGATGGACTGTAGGGAGTGCGAACAAGTTTATTTATTCATCAATTTTCAACTCGAGTCCGTCCAAGATTCCCCGCTGTAGCAACAAACTGAGGACCTGAACTCGATAAGATAAAAAAAAAAAAAAAAAACATCAACACTGAATGAGCCACGCTGCTAGTTGTGCTAATATTTCTTTACGTCTTAGCAACAACGAAAGCAAATCACCCCCAAACAAACTCTATTAAAACCTTCGAGTTACTAAGCTCATGGACTTTATTTTTTTTGTACGTCTTTTAGTTTGTTATTGAGTGTTGTAGTAAAAGCTGGAACTATCTGCCTGGTTCTGTATTTCCTCCTGCTGTTTGTGATTCTAATTCTTCCAAGAGAGTTTTTTTTTTTTTTTTTTTTTTTCGTATGGTTATTAGATTTTTTTTTTTTACTTTTGTGACTTGCTTCGTTTCTTCAGTGGATCTTTTTCATTTTTTTTCTTTATCTTTTTGCTTCCTTTTTCTTCTTCTTGACCAGAGCCTCACTTCCATAGAAAAAAATAAATAAAAAGGTCACTTCTCGTAATTTTAATATTCTTTCCTTTTTGTGTGTGTGTGTGTGTGAATTGTTTTTGCTTTTTCAATGTATCTTTTTTTCATTTTCATCCTTTCCCTACTGTTTTCTTCCTCTTGACCAGATCCTCTCATACATTAAGGACATTTTTCATAGTTTTTTTTTTTTTTTTTTCATTCTTCGTGACTTGCTTTTTCCTTTTTTTTTTTTTTTTTTTTGCATTTTCATCTTTCGCTTCCTTTTTCTTCCTCTTGACCAGATCGTCTCTTGCATAAAAGAACGACACTTCTCTTGATTTTAGATATTCTTTTTTTTTTTTTTGTGACTTGCATTTTGAAGTTTTTTTTATGTTTTCGTTGTCTTTTTCTTCCTTTTGAACTGATCTCTTCTTACTTAAAAAAGGAAAAGATAGTGGACTGGCTTACGAAAAAGAAAAAAAATAGCGAACTGACTTACGACTAAAAAAAAAATAATAAATAATGCACTGGGTTACGCAAAAAAAAAAAAAAAATAACGGACTATCTTAGAAAAAAAAGAAAAAGAACGTACTGGCTTACGAAAAAAAGAAGGAAAGCGGACTAAATTACGAAAACAGAAAGACAAACAGACAGAATTACGAAAAAAAAGCACCTTACGAGAGAAAAAAAAAAAAAAAAAAAAAAAAAAACAGCGCTACTTCTCCCTTCAACAATCACCATAAACTACCATCTAACTGTACAAGACCCCGGTAGTAGTATCAAGGTTATCGTGTATCAAGGTATGAAGGTACGTGCGGGTTACTTTATAAGGGCGGTTGTTCCCTGCCATCCCTGCTTAGACCCCAATCAGTTCTTCTTTAGCTCTTTCCGCCCCGCCAAGCTTCAGTTCAACCTTTACCTATGTCTTTCACAACCTGCAAGTGCTGAGTGTGGCTGAGTCAATCTTGGCCTTTCTGTTTACAAGTTCGTTTGAGAGGAAATGTTTGGTAGGTGAAAATCTCTCTCTCTCTCTCTCTCTCTCTCTCTCTCTCTCTCTCTCTCTCTCTCTCTCTCTCTCTCTCTCGCGGACATGTTAGAAATAGGAAATAGAGAAATGGAGAGAGAGAGAGAGAGAGAGAGAGAGAGAGAGAGAGAGAGAGAGAGAGAGTGGAGGGGGAGGATTAGGAGTGAAAGTTTCAGTGGAGGGAAAGAAGGAAATGGAGGAAGGAGGTAAAAGAAAGATTCAAGGTTAGAAAAAAGGAGAGTTGGTGGAGAAAAAAGGATGATGGACGGAAAGGTGAAGGAGGAGGAAGAAGGGAAAAGTGAGGAAGGAAGAGATCGTGAGGAGAAAGGAGGAGCAGGAGGAGGAAGAGGAAGACGGTCAGGGTTACTCGTGGAAGGGAGACGAAAATAATTATGTACATTGTGGGGTTTTTGTTTTTGTTGTTGTTGGTGGTGGTGTTGGTGGTGGTGGTGGTTGTTGTTGTTGTTGTTGTTTTTCTTTTTTCTTTTGTCTTTCTTTTTCTTCTTCTCTTTCTCGTTTTCCTTCTTCTTCCTCTTCTTCTTCAGTTCATGTATATAAAGTGCATTAGACTATCATAGGAAAAACGCAAGCACACACACACACACACACACACACACACACACACACACACACACACACACACACACACACACTTCCAATGCTCCACCATGCACAGCTACTTAGTAATACACTAGGCGAAACCTGCCTACCTGAGGACGTCCACTTGACAACGACTCACCTGCCCCTTACCTGCGAGCCTCTTACCTTGACGCTAATTAACGACCCGCCGCTGAGAACAGGTGAATAACACGTACGTTGTAGGAAGCGCTTGCGTTCGTGCGTTCGTGGGTGCATAGTTGCGTTTTCTTTGCGTTGTTTGTATTGATATTTATAGCAAGGAGTGAATGGTTGTTATTTGCACTAAAGGTAAATAAGAATATAAGTAAGTAAGGGCTAAAGGGCAAGAATATTTGTTTATTATTATTGATTTTTTATGTATTTATTTTGTCTTGTTACTATTATTTTTTCTAACGATCATTTCCTCCTTTGGGGACTGCATCTTAGTGGCCCTGTTATTTATTTCTTTTAATTTTGTTACCCTTGACCGGTGCCCCCTCTACATAAAATAAATAAATAAATAAATAAAGGAATGCATATTTATTCTTTGTATTAATATTACTAAGAGACGTAGGTAAATAATGGAAGCTGCAAGAATATCTGCAGCAGGAAATGACTGGTTATGTTGTTTACACTGATGTTTACAGGAAGGAGTGAACAGTTACGAAATCACTGGAGTCGGGTGTGGTGCCAGTAACGTGGAGGCAGGCTAATGTAGTACCCATCTTTAAGAAAGGAGGTAAAACTTTAGCGTCTAACTATAGACCTGTCTGCTTAACTTCAGTTGTAGGTAAAATATTAGAGTCAATAATAGCGAGGAACATTAGGGAACATTTAGACAAGCATAACTTGATAAATCAGTCACAGAATGGCTTCACGAAGGGGAAGTCTTGCCTGATAAACTTGTTAAGTTTTTACAGTAAAGTGTACGAGGCAGTAGATAATGGTGATAGTTATATCTTATATCTAGACTTTAGTAAAGCATTTGACAAGGTACCCCATCAAAGGCTCCTCAGATAGGTTAGGGCACACGGGATGGATGGGAAAGTGTTAGGCTGGATAGAGTCATGGCTTAGTGACAGGCGACAGAGTTGTAATAAACGGATCGAAATATATATTTCATACAGGGACTGCCACGTGTAAGCCTGGTCGCTTCTTGCAGCTTCCCTTATTTCTTATGTTCTTATGTTACGTTATTTACGCTAATTGTGCCCAAGAATGGATACCAGCACGTCAAAAAATAAATACTTAAATTAACATAGTGTAGTAGTTAATGAAGTATTCACAGAAAAATTCAAATTTCTTCAGAGGAAAAGAAATTAAAAAGAAAATTAGTCTGTTTGTTACATGTGCGTGGTATTTCTTTCTCTTTCTCGGAGATTGGCCAAGGATGGAAAAAAATGTAAAAAAAAAAAAGTGCTGAAATGCCGTTCATAAAAATAATTGATGAAGTACATGTGCACCATAAAGACGTTGATTCATGGATGACATCACGCGGCGCCTTAGTTTACTGAAAAAGATGTGCTTAGCTACTAGACGTTTCAGTGATATCATTCCGAGAAAACTCAAACGATATTCTTCTGCTGTTTCTGGAATGTTAAGAACGTGTTGAGCTGGACAAGTTACACGCAAGTACAGAACAAACGGAAGTGATGAGGGGAAGTGACGTGATTCATTTGTTTATTAAGAACTTGACGCGTAAAGAACGAACGGGAATACATGATGAAGAGTATTAAAAAAAAAAGAAAATGATAGTGAATAAGGATGCCAAGAACGTGTGAATAAGGATGCCAAGAACGTTTCAATCTAGACAAGTAAGAGACTACTTACGCAAAAAACGGAAGTAATGAGAGATGTGATTTTTTTTTTTTTTTTTTTTTGTTGTTGTTAAGAGTTTGACTCGGAAACAACGGACTAGAATAGATGCAAAAAATAACAAATGGATAAATAAGTAAAAAATAAATAAAATTCTAAGAATGTATCAAACTGGATAAGTTAAAAATAATTACAGGAAGAGATATGATTGATTTTTTTCCGTTAAGGATTGACAGATGAAAAAACGGATGAGCATAGATACTAAAAAAATAATAAATAAATAAATAAAATTGAATGTTAAAACCGTATCAGTCTGAACGAGATCCAGACAAATATAGAACAAACGGATATGACGATGAGAGGAAACAACGTGACTCGTTTATTCAGTGAGATTTTGATAAGTATATAGCGAACGAAAATGACGAAATGTAACCAGAAATGTAACTAAAAATAACAAGAGGGCACCGGACACCATTACACTCCGGTTAGCAATAAACACACGTGACGGTCAGTGGCTGGTTACTCGTGAATCACATTGAAACGTGTCAACTGGGGAAAAGAAAAAGAAAGGAGAAGAAAAAATAGAAAAGAGAAGAAGAAGAAGAACTGCCATTCAGAGATGTAGAAAGAAAGAATAATTTTAAAACAAAACAAAATACAACTCCATCTAGTTTGGTATTTGTATAGAAGCACATGACGTGAATGAATGAATAAATGAATGAATAAACTAGCACAACAAAGTAACAATCTCTTTTTGTGTGTGTGTCAGAAACTGGTCAAGACCACAAAAAAAGCAAAAAAAGAAAAATACACTGATTAAAAAAGGTTGAAAGAATTTTTTAAAAGCTGACTAATTTAATTCCTGAAGTGTCTTAACCTTTCACCGCAATACGAAACAATTAACATAACCAGAAGGAAAGCATGAGGTCTTTATGAGCATCTACACGAAAGGAGGAGGATTAAAATGAATAGATTTTGCAATTTCTACCCATTTTAATGACAGGAGGTGGCTATTGAACAAGTAAAAATGTCACACAGTGATCAAGAAAAGATGTACCAAAAAGGAGTCAAAGAGTTAACATTCCTCTCTTAAAAATAATGAAACAGCATGACTAAGATAAAAGTAAAAAAGAAAAACTAAACCATGCAAGATAAACACAGTCATAAGTTGTGTCTGCTTGGTCGCCATGGTGAATCGTAACCACCCCTGGTCCGAAGGTCTGAACACCAGTGCGTCGTGAGGAGAAGAGGTTACAGTTCATCATGGCATCGAAGCAGGACACAACTTATGACCGCGACTGTACAGAAACAAAACGAGAACACTGAAGATTCCAAAACAAGACAACAATTATAACTATTTTTTTTCAGTGACGATTTCCAAAACACAGAATTTTCCTGATTTGAAAAAAAAGAATATTATGACATTAATGTATCATAAAAATGCAGTGTAGTGAGGTTTTCAAGTCAAGAATACTGAATACAAGTAAGAATTTCCTACCTGAGAGAGAGAGAGAGAGAGAGAGAGAGAGAGAGAGAGAGAGAGAGAGAGAGAGAGAGAGAGAGAGAGTTTTAATGGACAAACATGCAAATTTCTCTCCCACCTCGCACACAGCCACTTATCAAATTTCCTCTCCCTCTCTCTCCCTCTCTCTGTCCCTCTCTCTCTCCCTTCGTAATATTATCAACTTATCAATCGATGCAAAATTGTCACCTAATAAGCGTCTCTCTCTCTCTCTCTCTCTCTCTCTCTCTCTCTCTCTCCTCTCTCTCTCTCTCTCTCTCTCTCTCTCTCTCTCTCTCTCTCTCTGGTGTATCAATTAATTTATGAGGAAATTCATCTGTCTCTTCTTTCCTTGTCAAATCTCATGTTTCTCTCTCTCTCTCTCTCTCTCTCTCTCTCTCTCTCTCTCTCTCTCTCTCTCTCTCTCTCTCTCTCTCTCTCTCTCTCTCTCTCTCTCTCTCTCTTTCTCTCTCTCTCCTTTGAATAATCACTCGATGACTTTATAATCCACATAAGCAAACAACTTTATCTTCTCTCGCCTCCCCGACAGGTTCTTTAGGTTATTGATGTGTTTGCGCCTCGAGGTGGTAGTGGTGGTGGTGGTGGTGGTGGTAGTAGTAGTAGTGGTGGTGGTAGTAGTAGTAGTGGTGGTAGTAGTAGTAGTAGTAGTAGTGTAGTAGATGTGGTGGTGGTCGTGGTGGTAGTAGTAGTGGTAATATTGTTAGTGTTGGTGGGGGGGTGGTGGTGGTGGTGGTTGTTGGTAGTGTTGGTGGTGGTGTGTGTGTGTGTGTGTGTGTGTGTGTGTGTGTGTGTTTGTAAATAATAATAATAATAATAATAATAACAATAATAATAACAATAATTGGCTTATTAATTTTGCAGTCTTGCAGTCTTACAACTGAAAACCCACATGTTACATACTCATATACCAACATAAATACTGTATCTTAAGTATACATTTAACCGTAAGGAAGTATCCTACAATTTGATACTGTAGCTGCCAGATGGCGCCGGTCAACTAAGTCTACTAGGTCTAGTAGACTAGGCCCGGAACGGTCAGGCCATCCTGTTTGTATTTTCTTTTCAGTTTGTTTCTCCTACCTAGCAGCGGGTCACAACTCACAACTCACACAAGGTACCTAACCACTGCTATGGGAGCAGGGGTACACTGTAAAGAAGTCCCCCAACGACTTCTGAACATGGGCTCGGTCTCCTGGTTGTGATTCGGGCGCGCTAACAACCACTGCGCTACCAGGAGTGTGTGTGTGTGTGTGTGTGTGTGAAGCAGGCCAGGACACAAGTGATGTTCGCCATACATCCTTCTCATTATCTGATAGGACTTCTTTCATAACCACCACCACCACCATCGCCATCACCACCACCACCACTATCAACACCACCACCACCACTACCATCATCACCATCAACAACAACAACAACACTATCGTTACAATCATCTCCCACCTTACGTTCCTTTACCTTACCTTGCTTTGCCTTGCTTTGACTTACCTTGCCTTATTTTACCTTTACTTAC
This sequence comes from Scylla paramamosain, assembly GCF_035594125.1. Lineage (NCBI taxonomy): Eukaryota > Metazoa > Arthropoda > Malacostraca > Decapoda > Portunidae > Scylla > Scylla paramamosain. The sequence goes on from NC_087173.1 coordinate 10,059,367, forward strand.
TTTTCCTTACCTTTACAGTTCCCGGAAAATAAGCGTATGACTCTCTCTCTCTCTCTCTCTCTCTCTCTCTCTCTCTCTCTCTCTCTCTCTCTCTCTCTCTCTCTCTCTCTCTCTCTCTCTCTCTCTCTCCGCCATAATACAAAACACTGCCACTGTTAGCAATAGGCAGGTCACTCCCATTGTTTATTCACAGCAATGGTAGCCCGAAGCCTTTCAACGTTAGTCTCTATGCATTCCCTCGCCTCTCCCTCATGCCGGGATTGTATTTATAGAAGCCTAATGCCCCTGTATTCCCTTCTGTTAAACGATCTGCTCCCTTTAAAAAGAATCGTGTACATAGAGTTTGAATAGCGCGTTCTTCTTAAATCTGACTGTTTATATATATATTTTTTTTTTTAGTATAGGGTCGAATGTCTTTGTTCTCCCTCCTTTTAAACGAGCTGATCTCTTTAAAAACAATTAGGTGCCTAGAATTTGAATAACGTGTATATAGAGTTTGGACAGCATGCTTTTTTTTTAATCCTGTCTGTTCATGTTGTCTTAGTATTGTGTCTAATGTTTTTGTGTTCACTCCAGTTAAACAATCTGATTCCTTTGAAAAGAAAGATTTGCGTAGTGTTTGATTATCACGGTTCCTTTAATCATAACTATCTTATCTAACCTAACCTTGATCCTGGTGAATATTAAGGAAATTTATGAACAGGGATGATAAGTGAAAATAGGTAGGCATGTTTCAAACAGAGACCACAACGTGTAGGACTGACGGCATCTTGAAGCCTTTCTTATTTTCTTGCGTTCTTACTCTCTAAGCACACAAGGCAATGGGCGGAAACTGGCCATAGATGAAGACTCCACAGACTCGCAGTGCACATTTCAAGACACTTCTCATTTGTGGATGGCCTTTTTGACAACACTCAGGGAACTGGCATCTTCAGTGGACCTTCCAGCCCTTTTGTTTTCTAGGTCCAGCCCGCTCTTGCATGAAAGTAATGCCAATGCGTCACAGGTGCTCTTCTGATCTTGCTAACAACTGCATGCATCCCCTCCTCCCGCGGCCTCGCTTCACAAGACTTTCTTCTTTCTCTCACCCCTATTCTGTCCACCTCTCTAACGCAAGAGTTAACCAGTATTCTCAATCATTCATCCCTTTCTCTGGTAAACTCTGGAACTCCCTGCCTGCTTCTGTATTTCCACCTTCCTATGACTTGAATTCCTTCAAGAGAGAGGACACTTATTCATCAATTTTTGACCACTGCTTTGACCCTTTTATGGGACTGGCATTTCAGTGGGCATATTTTTTTTATTGGATTTTTGTTGCCCTTGGCCAGTGTCCTTCCTACATAAAAAAAATAAAATAAAAAAAAGGTCAGGCAGGCTGTGAGTCAGGGTTGGTCACGCTAATGAATTCCACTGCAGGTTATGACAGATTGAGACCAAAGACTTAACAACACAGACTCACGGAGCAGAATCAATACTGTACAGACCAGACCAGACACGTGATGACTGGCGACACACCAAGACCAAACACCACAGACTCCAAGTGCAGGCCTCGATAACTCTTTGGACATTCTTTGGGTGCTGACAAACTTAATGGGTCTTTTCTTCAGTCCTTTTATTGCGCAAGACCAGAATCCCTATAAAAAGAAAAGTCAGTGCTTCACGTATCAGGGCTGTGGGTCAGGAGAGGTCAAGGGTCAAGACTGTGGGTCAAGAGAGGTCACGGGTCAGGGCTGTGGGTCAGGAGAAGTCACAGGTCAGTGTTGTGGGTCAGGAGAGGTCACGGATCAGGGCTGTGTGTCAAGAGAGGTCACGGGTCAGGGCTGTGGGTCAGGAGAGGTCACGAGTCAGGGTTGTAGGTCAGAGGAGCTCACGGGTCAGGGCTGTGGATCAGGAGAGGTCATGCATCAGGGCTGTGGATCAGGAGAAGTCGCGGGTCAGGGCTGTGGGTCAGGGCAGGTCACGACGCGCTATGGTCACGGGCAGGTTAATGATCTCTGATAACACACCTCATTAAAACGTGCAACAAAAGCTGGCGTGATTGCCAATTCATCAGGAAATAATGAATCCACGAGGCGATCGCGAAAAATCATCCGTGATGCCGCTTCAAAAATACGTCCCGAAGCTCCGAAATATGTTGCATTATCGCTCCCACAATGCACTCGGCTCTATTACGATCCGAATGGGACTTAACGAGGCGGACAACGACACCATAAGCGGTTCGCGGCAACGGCTTCGCGAACCGGGCAAAGGGGGGAAGAGGAAAATGGGGGTGGGGGTTATGGCGGGTTCAGATCACTGCCGCGAGTGGGAACGAGGCGCCGGAACGGGGTTCGAATAGGGTTGAGATTGACTTGATGGAGCAGTAAAGCATTTATGGCCGATGCTCCAGTTAACTTGTCCTGTGTGTGTGTGTGTGTGTGTGTGTGTGTCAGGTCTTGTTTCTGAATGTGGTGTGTATGGACTGTAGTATGTTGACCTGGTGTGTGTGTGTGTGTGTGTGTGTGTGTGTGTGTGTGTTTCGTCACTCTTCATTCCGGAGGTCTTAGCGGGGCGAGTTTCGTGGCTTGCTGAGATTATGTTAGGCAAAGCTATAGAATTACCACTAACTGCTACTTGTACTGTCACTAGCTGCTACCGCTACTACTACCACCACTACTGCTACTACTACTACTACTACTACTACTACTACTACTACTACTACTACTACTACTATAATGAAAAAAAAAACAAGAAAAACTCAAGTTGGACAAAACGAAAAAAAAAAAAAGCAATTTCGGAACAACAACAACAAAAACAACAAAACCATACGTACTACTTCCTCTTCCTCCTTGTCCTCCTTACCTCCTCCTTACCACCTCCCGCTACCCACAACCCACCCCATCACCTTCCCCTCCCTCCCTCCTCCCCCGTCATTTCTACAAAATAAGAGTACTCGGTCACCTCCATATGAGCCCACTGACTTCTTGAGGTCCTAGAGAGAACCTTTGTCATCCGCTTATCTAATGGCTAAGGTGAGAGGCGGCTGTGATAATGGGGGAGAGGAGGAGACAGGGCGCCATTAAAGGAGAGAGAGGGAGGGAGAGGAGAAGGAGAGGGAGGGAGAGAGGGAGAGTAGACTAAGAATGGTCAGATTACTTAACATATTTGCATACATTACGTAACGAGAGAGAGAGAGAGAGAGAGAGAGAGAGAGGACATAGCGCTGTAGAAACGTAAAAACTACGCTCTCTCTCTCTCTCTCTCTCTCTCTCTCGCTCGCTCGCTCGCTCGCTCGTTCACTCTGCCTCGTATTCGGAGCTTCGAAATCTCTCTCCGGTGATTCGTTTAGCGGAATGGTGCAGTTGCAGGCAGTGATACCAATGTTTATATTTCTGAAAAGGTGCGAGGTGGGGAGGAGAGAAGGGCGGAGGAAGGAGGGAGAGAAGGAGTGACGAGGAAAGACGAGAAGGAAGGAAGGGTGGAGAGAAGAAAGGAAGGACAGATAGAGGGGAGGAATGACGAGAAGGAATGGAGGGAAGGGAGGCAAGGATGGAAGGAAGGAGGAGGGAAGGAAGCATGGACGCGGGGAAAGGACGAGAAAGGAGAAAAGGGGAGGAAATGAGGGAAGGTAGGAAGGAAT